>NC_066268.1:2747272-3050303 GCF_905404315.1 Leptidea sinapis
TAATACAAATATTGTTGAGTGGGCTAAACATAATATTATGTACATAATCAATAATGTTGGTGAAATAGTTTTCTTAGCTTCTTTGTTTTTTACTTTTACGAAGTAGAAAGTCAAGGTTGTGGTTAATGCCTGATTTATACGGTGTCAGTTGTCACCAACATGAAAGTACAGCAGCCCAGTCCAGCGCTAACTTGCCACTGTACTTAGATACTAGTATTAATCTAGCTTGCTGACTTCGCGCAATCAAGGAGGGAGGAGGAAGTGGGAGGCACAGGATGCCGGCTAGATTATGGGTACCACAACGGCGCCTATTTCTACCGTGAAGTGTTTCGGTCTGAAGGGCGCCGTAGACAGGGCAATGAGACTTACACCCATATTCTAAGTCGTTACCTCGAAAGTCCCTCGACTCGAACTCAGTCGAGGAGGCCTCAAGGAATGACTTGAAAGGAACTCAAGTTTGGTATTCATAGTTGTCAGTTTGAGGAATTCATGAGGTTCCTCGAATGAGTGTGAGTCGAGGTAAAACTCATGAATTACGTCATCGTTTGGAGGAATGCTAACCTTATTATTGACGATTTTTTATCTGTGGCTTTCAACTTCTTGTGTCAAGTGATTAGTGAAGTGTCAAATGAAAGCGAACACATAAATAAACAAATATTAACGCAGCGTAATTCGAATTCCTTAAATGCACTTGAAAACAAAACCCATGTTTTGCGCAAAAAATACTGTGATATTTGTGAAGTGGGTGGCTTGGAGAAGAAAATATTTTGTTCGCTTCGCAGTATACAAGTGAATTCAATCGTGTGTTGTTCTTATTGAGCAATTATTTAAAATGACTGCAACTGGAAGACAGCTTTTCAATGAAGCCGAAAAGATTTGTCTGCAGGAGTTAGTGATAAAATACAAATTAAATTCAATAGCTACTATGGGGAGCGCAGTGGCTAAAAAAAATCCCTGGCTTAGCCTAACAGAGGAGTACAATGCCATAGAAACGAATTCAAAAGTAAGTACTTACTGTAGTTGAAAATATATTTTATTCTATTATATTCACTTAAGGCAAACTTTACGAAACATTTGAGCAATTATTTCTTTATCACTTTATTTTTAGAGGACTGAAGCTCAACTTAAAAAATGTTGGGACCAGGCGTAAAAATATGTTGGCCTTAGAGAAAAGGGAAAGGATGAGGACCGGTGGTGGTTCCTCTAATGCTTACATACCTAGTACATGTACTGGAGGATGCTCTCGCTGAACAGACAGATGTGGAGTTGGCAGATGTAATCGACAGTGATAACATACCTTGTAGTGCAGGTAAATAACATTAAAGTACTTCTGGTACTTACTGCTTTAAGTTTATTGCCATTTGTGATTTTTTATGACTGTTTTTCTGTTTGGCAGTAATCCAAATTGATAATGTGATGTTGTTAGACATGTCATCTCAAGTACCAGCAGTTGAACATGTGTCAGAAAGAGGTAAAATAACCAACCTTTTTAAAATTATAAAAAATAATATTATGTTTATTGTTAAGTATTAATGTTATACGTAATTTTACAGAAAACATTATAAACACTCCTCCACATTTGACAGAGTCCCGGTTGACTGATTATAGTGCAGCTCCATCACAAGGTAGTTATAAAAATATTTTGTCAAAGTTTAAAATGAATGTACATTCAATTAAATAAAAAAAATGTTATACCTGAACACATTATAATAGGCAAAATAGTTGCCATAATCAACCACTTAATTAATGTCTGACTGTTCATCACTGGTGTCTTTTCTTATTATTTGAAGATAGGGGATATAGAGCCTCAACTCGCCATGCTGATTAAATACTGGTTGATGGGCTTAGATAACTTATTGCAACTCTTTACATTTATTATCAGTTGTTAGTGGTAGTGACTGGGTCGACAGTTTAACTTGTTCTCTATTGATGGTATGGTTAGAGAGACGGAGACCACAGGCCTATTGTTATTATTTAAAAAAAAATCAATAAATGTCTGAAATTGTTGTTTTACATTTACAATATAGGTCTTATTATATGATTTACATTTCAGAGTCAAGAAATATACGGACCAGAGTGATTCAAGAAGAATTTCATATCCGTCAACAAACATATGGAAAATCTCAGAAAAGGGAAGAGGAGATTTTTCTCAAAGCCAAAACTGAGAGAGAAGCTGCAGAGGAACTTCTCCTCTGCAATAGAGCCAAAAGAGAAGAGGCTGAATTAAGTTTAAGAATATTTAAAAATAAAAATTTTGAAAATTAATTTAGTATTAGGTTGTATGTATATGTTTATTTCAATTCTATTGTGTAATAAAAAACTTTATTGCTTAGTATTCATTCATTTATAAATCATTAAAAATTTAGTTGTGAGCAGTATTTAACAAACTTATTAATAGAACAATAATAGTAAAGATTAATATTTAAATTTTCCTTAAAGTAACATTTAAAAAAATAAAGTAACATAAAAAATGTATATATAAAAACATAATAAGATGTAGGTGTTAACTAAAATGTCTTGCTATAAATGCAGCCCTTATAACACTACCTCACACTACCAGTGTGAGGTACTGGAACTACAGCAAGATTGGTTAAGGGTTCAATCATTTCTTGATTGGTCTCAATACTAATATTATGTAGCACAGCACATGCCACTATAATATTACATGTATTTGACAGATTATTTTGCAGTTTTCTATTCAAACATGCAAATTTTCTTTTCCATACACCATTAAACCTTTCTATAATATTTCTAGTACTGATATGGGCCCTATTATATTTGAATTCAGGTTGTGATTGTGGATTATGGACTGGTGTATACATGTATGGTGACTGTGCATAACCACTATCACCAATCAGTAAACCTGCAATTTCCCCTTCTTCAAATCTCATATAACACCTGCTATTATTAAATATTCTAGAGTCATGGACAGATCCAGGCCAGCGTACTACGATATCATATATTTCCATCCGAGGGCCACATACTATTTGCACATTAATTGAAAACCAACTTTTACGATTGCGAAATACTTCGCCGTTTTGTCGGTTTGGATTTTTTATTGGAATATGGGTACAATCAATGCATCCAATAACCCCAGGAAATCCAGCAACACGATGAAATTGAATGTTCACATTAGCTCGCTCAGGGACGTCAGGAAATTTAATGAAGCGCCTTATTTTTAAAGCTAAAGCTTTCGATACATTGGCCACAATCTTTGAAACGACTGATTGACTTATTTGGTGGAAGTCGCCGCAAACAATCTGTAAAAATACCGATTAAAGTAAAAATGTATACATACAAAGCTTTGTATTGCAATTTTATGAATGTAGACAAGTTATAAGAATACTTACTTGAAAGTTTCCAGTTGCGTAAAATCGTAAGGCTGCTGCCTTGCTAAAATGCTATTTGGATCACGGGTGGAATCGGCAATCCACGATTGCTGTCTCCAGTATTTTGGAAGAGCAGGGGTAACAAAAAGCTTGCCACAATATTTTTGGTGAAGCGGAATCTTATTCGAAATTCATTTTCATCATAAATTTCCATCGGATTTTCTGCATCTCGTAAATATCGTCGCGATAAGTAGTCGTAAGGACTATCGTACATATATTCAATAAAACTTTCGAAAGACATTATAAAAAATTAATGAAATAATGTCTTTTGTAGCTAACAATTACTTATAAACTTCCTCAAGGTAGATGGCGATCAACCTTACATTTGACAGTTGGTTCCTCGACTCAAACTCACCTCGAGTGAGGAAGGTGTTTGAGGTAAGGACAAAAATTACAACTGTGAATATGAAAACCCCTCAGTGAGGTTGAGTCGAGTCGAGGAAATCATGAGTTTACGACTTAGAATATGGGTGTTAATATCTTACGTCTCAAGGTGAGGAGCGCAATTGTAGTGCCGCTCAATTTTTGGGTTTTTCAAGAATTCTGAGCGGCACTGTATTGTAATGAGCAGGGCGTATCAATTACCATTAGCTGAACGTCCTGCTCGTCTCGTCCCTTATTTTCAGTAGAAAAAAAACACTGCCGATCCCATCATGTAACCCAGTTGGTATTTATTTAAATAATAAAGTAGTTTAAAATTCGTATGCTAAAAACAGCAACACAAAAATTAATTATTTACTCCAGATATTTTGTGGTCTTTGTTTAATCTATGGTTAGAGCTGTCATGATTTTGCAATTTTTACGAGGCTGTTAATTTGATATTTTACGTGCTAGGTATTATGTTCTTGTTTCTTCGACTTGTAAAATATGGCGGTTAGCCGTGTAGTATAATATATAAAGGTATATTTCAAATTCCTGCACTGCACAAATGTCTGTGTTTTACCAGTTTTAACTAAGTTGGGTCCGAAATTCCGATTCAATGGTCACACAAATACTTTGCTATAATAGTATAAATAAGGCTTAAGTGACCGGCGTTCGAATACAAGACGATGCTTGATTTCAACTAGAAAGAAGTGCTTGTGTCTAAATCATTTTACTTCATTATTAAAACCCATTCGTTTCTTTCAGATACCAAAAAGGTTTCCTGTCCGGTGGTACAAATTAAATTTGAGCCGATTCGCTATTTAGACCAAACAAGGTCTAAATAGCTCTAATAACGTTGTCTCTACATTTAATGTTGAAGTCATTTTATTCCTACATCAGGTTAAACGTTTTATTACTCTTATAATATTCTAATAGGTATGCTTTAAGGGCTATCTATATGTTCAAATGAGATTAATTAATTAATAATATGATTAATTCAATTATTCTTTAATATTCCTTTTTTGTTTGTAATTTTATCTTTTAGTGTTTCGTCTAATTAGTGTAAGTGGCACTGCCGTGCTAATTGGACAGTAAATAAATAAACGAATTGCTTGTTGGTTTTTACTTTTCGAAATGATTCCTACTGATATGACTATCACCAATAATAAAGTTATTATTATATACAAAATCGCGGGGCAAGTTCTTTTCATAATCTGAGTATGGAAACTCCAATTTATTGAAAATTTAACAAAAAAGTCAGCTTATTAATAATTATTATAGATAGCCGAGTACATAACATAGTAGTAGAGATATATGGGTGGTATGAGTTCACGCATCAATACTCCATTGTGCCGTATTTGGTTTGCGTATGACGAGCGGCAAAGGTTACTTTCGGCTACTTTCCAAACCGTGCATTAAGTGATAGTTTTTATGAAAGCCAGTAAAGCTTTTTTTATTTTTATGAAAGATGAGGACAAGGTAGGTCACCTGGTGTTAAATTGTCACCGTCGCCCACCTTGTAACAGAAGAGGAATGCAAGACCAGAGATGACAACAGTACTCCATATGTGGCCGGACTTGCGCTTTGTAGAGCGCTAGAATGTGGGCCGGCTTGAAGTATTGCCGTATTCATTAATAAATGACACCCAGCTTTTTCAAAGCCAATTTGGCTTTGCCATCCCGATGACTTTGCAATCGCTTGAGATTTCGAGACCCAGAATCCCACTATTAGGCAAGGCTTTTCGGAAGGTGTTTGCGAAGAACGGTGGACAAATGGTTTTTTTTAGTGGTAAACGCGTTAACTTCTTTCAATCTTGGGGGGGTTAAATTGGACAAGGTTCATTTTATCCCATTCCGCGACCGTCTCAAGAGAGGACTCGATAGAAGAAACATCTTTCTTCCGGCACTGGTCGTTGAATTCCCTAGAGAGAGCTGCATGGACCGTATATACGGCATCACCAGTCCTGTCGTCTGCATAGTAGTGTACGTCGGAGGAGTCCAACATATCATTGCTATGCAGAAGAAACAGAGTAGGAGATAGCACAAAGCCTTGCGGAACTCCAGTGTTCACGGGTTACGGGTTCGAGCCAGAACCTTAGACAACGCACTCGAGCTTGAACGTGGGCCACTTCTTTTGTTTTTAGGCTCAATCCATGCTCAATAATATGGGAATAACTATTATCTGTAATCTAAAGTTGCAAGTCCAAACAGTCTCTGCATAATGATATTATAATCTTCTGTCGTGGCTATTAGTAATATTATATACTAACTACCCAAGTAAGTTCAGTCTACGGAAATAATATTGTTGCAACAGTGATAAAAATAAAAAAGAGCACGTGCATATTTTTCATAAACAACTTTAGACATGAATCACGCAAGGGCAATATCGTGGTTATCGCGCCAGTTTGGAGTGCGTGATCCGTAATATAAAATTGTCTTTATGTAGAAGTACTTTTCTGTAGCTTCGAGTGTATTATTTTCTTTAACCACATGTCTTTACAATTTCTGTTGCTATGTTATATTATGTGTAGGCAATAAGTATTATTATTTATATATATATACAAATGAATTGCTGTTCGTTAGTAAACTCGAGAACGGCTGGACCGATTTGGCTAATTTTGTTCTTAAATTAACTGTTGGAAGTTCATAGAAGGTTTAAAAGGTGAATAAATATAAAAATTCTCGTAATTAAATAAGAACAACGATTTCGATTTTCCTTTAATGTGCCTCCCGTCGTTCAGAAATCAAATTAAAATAATAGTATAAAATGAATAACTAGTTAGAATTTTTATATCTTTCTAACTTTCTCAGGAGATAAAAATTAAACTTAATTTTAGGTAACCACAGTAGGTAGGTTAACTATCTATCTATCAGACTATTACTTACTGGTTACTTTTAATTCAAAAACAAACAATAATGAATAAATAATGTAAATTATTGTAAACTGATCTGTGATCACATATTATTACTTAATACTTTAATGTTTCGAACTCAGATTGACATTTGACAGAGTTGTCAACTTGTCAGTCAGAACGTTAGAAACTTCAGAAATTGACAAGCTAATATTGACATTGGCGAGTTGTGGTGCCCCTTCCACAGAAGCCACTACAAAGAATAGAATAGACAAGCTAATACATTATCTTGTTTACTCAGTCTACGCATTAGTTACTATATAATTATCTTTAAGGCGACGTCACCAAATGGCCCAACAGAAGACCAGCGCTGGTTTTCAAAACCAGCAAATATGCTGAGTTGGGACCACTTTGTGACGTATAGAAAATAATATTTCTCAATTTTGTTTTATGTTTTATTGTACTATATCGTCATGAATAAACTTTTTTCTTTTCTTCTTTTTCTTTCTTCTATTTTTATGTAAATTAATCAATGACGTTCTATACATATGGACATATCATTCGCAGTCTGACAGTGGAACGGCAAAAGTGTGCTTAAAGACAATGTAAGCACACTTTTTTCCTTAGTCGTGTGTCAACTGTGTGTCAATCAACAAGCCTAAGCGTGCTATAAAAAGTGCTTAAATAATTCATTAACGACTCTAAAAAGGATGGTGTGACCTATCATCGGTAAGGTTATTTTATTTATATAAGATGGATATGAAAAAAGCGTAAGTTATTTAATAAAATTATTATTTTTTCATTAAATATGGTACAATTATTAACAATTCCCAGACAAGATTCTCTTGTCAGAATGGGACAGATGAAAGGACACAGTCAGAAATGAAAACAATAGAGTCGCTCTTTTTAACCGACTTCAAAAAAGGAGGTTGGTCTCAATTCGTCGGTTTGTTTTTTATGTTTGTTACCTCAGAACTTTCGACTGGGTGAACCGAGTTTGTTAATTGAAAGCTGGTGCTTCTCGTGTGATCTCATTGCAATTTGGTTCAGATCTGATAATGGCAACCATGAAAATCTTAAATTTGCTATAAGAATGTACGCGACAAATTTGAGAATTACACAATATTGCGCCAACTGATTTCGATAATTCTTTTTTTATTGGAAAGAATATACTTTAAAAGTAGTTAGGTGAGAGTTTGGTTAGGTTCCGATTATGGGATCCATGACAAAGTAACGAAACTCTTCAATTCTTAGGTAGAATTGAAGAGTAGAATCTTTTATATGCTCTCAGGATATTTGAGTCACCTACCGTCACGTCGTTATGGTCAAATTATTGTCGTAGTCAAATATCAATGGAAATAATGGAACTCCTTAACGACATACAGTAAGGGTGGCAGAATTTATAACTGTCTGTAGTTATATTTGATACTTATTTACATCGCAAATATGTAAAAGCTAATATTCTTCAGCATTCCTGTACACGAGATAATGAAAGAGAATTGGCGCCAGTTGGTAGCAAGAGAGATATGAAGAAATTTACAAACCAAATAAAAATATTTATATTTCATCACTAAAGGATTTAAGTTGTTTGGATTTAACCACATTTAAAATTTGGCAAAAGCTGTCATACAAATATATGTTGATGTCTGCTTAGTGTAAGCATAAACCAAAAAGATATCCAAGTCAAAGTAAAAGACATTTTTTGAATCCAAGGAACTTAACATTTAAATAACCAGTTTAACTAATTATTCTATGTAAATAAAAATATTATATTTGAGTATTAGTTTCTCTCATTAAACGTTACCTTAACTTATTAAATCCAAATTCCTTTAGAACGTAAAGAAGTAACAAATAAAAACACAAGCCAAGAAATAAACATACAAACTTTCCCATTTAAAACATGAGTTTGATTTATGATTAAAAACGTAAAAAACCCTCGACTGAACAGATCTTGATCGGAAAATCGGGACAGACTGACGAACGTAAAACTTATAGCAACCATCTTTTTCGTCTGGGTTTAAAAAATACCTAACTCCTACTCCACCTATGTCACTGTACAAATCGGGTTCTTAATTCAAAATACACAGCTGAAACTGAAATTGTGTTTACATTGCTGCCTATTGACCAATAATATTTAAAAAAAACTGGAGTAAACGCAGAGTTGTATAGACATAGCAGTCTAAGGTTATTATGGTGTCATTTGTGGCATGATGTACCATATTTCGATTTGATTTTGTATGAGGTGCATTGTCTATATATTGTATAGAACGTCATTGAAATTAATAAATCTTAAGTTTTGTCACAAATTAAATTTCTGAACACAAACATATTATATTATTTGACATTTGACAACAAACTATAAAATGTGGATTGATACATCTTAAGTTTTGTCAAAAAATAAAATTTCTGAACCTAACCGCACCACAAAACATTATAAAAAATATATTTTATCTAAAATTTCATTCATATCGAGCATTTTTTTTTATTTGTTTTAATAAAAAAAGGATTCATAATTGTTTGTTTTAAGTTTATTTTTTAAACTTTTATTTATCTATTGAGGCAGCACAAAGTCTTCCGGGTCAGCTAGTTATTTATATTTTTTTAACAATCTATCCAAAGGGTACCGTAACTGTTTCATACATTCTTGTTTCATAATATTCTATGGCAGTTGACAGATGTAGGTCGACATTAATGTGGTCAAAATTAATGGATAGTGTGTGAAAGAAGGAATCAATCGAAATTTTGAGGATAATTTGGTCTACACAATAATCTGGTCTGGTACAATCAGGTACTAAACCTGGGTGCTGAATTTTATAAGATTTAGTCAAAGTTAGGTTGTGGTGCGGCTATTGTCAGAAACCTTCTTTTGCTGCGCTTTGTGTCTGGTTCCCTTAAATTCCAAATGGAAGAAATACTGTTATCGTATGTTATAGTATACTCCATTGAACACTTCAACCGAGTACTGCATACCACCTACCTAGCGTAGTTCAGTGACCAATCAATATACCTGTTTATATACATTTTTTTTTAATATTTGTCATCAGTCGCTACCAACTATATCACTTCCGTAATATTTAGTTGGGGGATTTGGGTTTAGGAGGCTATCGCCTCAACATTTTATTATACAAAAACATTTCATTTTAGTATTTTTGTCATCTGTAAATTAACATAATGTTTAAGCCAAGCTAAAATAATAAAATGCACATTTTGCCCCAACATAATTGACTGTTTTTTGTGATAATAACGGACAAGACGAGCAGGACGTTCAGCTGATGGTAATTGATACGACCTGCCCAGAACAATGCAGTGTCGCACAGGATTCTTAAAAAAACCAATCCTGTGGAAAGGAGCCTCTTATTATATTTAATAATGTTGCTTGATTTGTTACAGGTTGGTCGCGGTGCAGACTGCAGAGTGAGTAGCAGCCTGCGCTAGTGGAACCGGTAGTTGATTGAAGGTCTCCGAGCTGCGTACCACAATGAACGAGTTGGACAGCCTGCGCCAGGAGGCGGAAACCCTCAAAAATGCCATTCGGGTAAGTTTAATAGAAAAAAATAGTCATCACTGGCCTGGTGCGCCCCAGTATCAGCTCCAGCCATTTGAGCGCGTGCAACGCAAGGCTATCCAGTGCTCTGTGAACGGCTAGATCTGCGTGAATGTGTGTCTTCTACCGCATTTATCACGAGGAGTGTATAGAAGAGCTGTTTCACTTGATTCCTGCCGCCGAATTCCACCTTCGCACGATACGCTACAAGTTAGGACATCATCCCCACCATCTGGATGTGTGGCGGTCCTCCACAGTGCGGTTTTCAAGGACCTTTCTTCCACGTACCACAAAGCTGTGGAATGATCTTCCTTGTGCGGTGTTTTCGGGACGATACGACATGGGTACCTTCAAAAAAAAAACGCGTACACCTTCCTTAACGACCGGCTATGCTCTTATGATTCCTCTGGTGATCACTAAACATCAGGTGACCCCTACGCTCGTTTGTTCTCCTCTTCCATAAAAAGAAATAAATAAATAAATAAACCGAATATTATGGTTAGGTACCTTAAAATAGGCCAATCTAAATACGTGGATCCGCATCTACTGGCCTATTCCTATTTTCCATGAATTGAAATTTCTTACATGAAAAGTCAACCATAATATTATTTAGTTTTTGATCGAATCATGTGGAATTATTATCTTCGGACTCGGGGAAAACGTGCGATGAAACTGATAATCTTGCCCGAATAAAAATTGCCCTTGACAACTGCTTACTAATTGAACATCGCCACTGCATAATATTCTATGGCAGTTGACAGATGTAGGTACAGAGGCTGAGATCTATACAGCGTAGGGTAGGGCGGGGCTAGTTGAGCGTAGGGGCAAGTTGGGCAATCAAAATATCTCGGAAACTCGGAACTCCGCACACGTGACACGTCGATCCAGTAAAGTACATGACTGCATTATTTATTTTGATAACAAAGAGTAAAATAGTTGTAAACAGAAATATTTCGTCTGAAATAGTCAGATTTCATTTGTTTTCAATCGGGTAAGTGTTATACAATGATAAATTTATTCTACTTTTGATACATATAAGGTTCTGCGTATAATTCTAACAGATTGTTCATAATGTCACCTTTGTCTTAAAATTTAGGGGTGGGGCTAGTAGAGCTATAGTTGCTCAACAAACATGGATTCAGTGTATCAGATATTTGGATGAGACAGGAGTGTCCACTGTGCTGAAGCCAAATAAGATTGTAGCTGGGAAGTTTAAAGTTTATCACGCGAGAAACATGCATACACTGTCAAGTTTGCAGAAAATGGGCTCATACAAAATGTGAGCCTGGTGGTGGTCTTACTATCGTTAGTGTCAATTGCAACAATGACATGAGTACATTATTCCAATAATTTAGTTTTGTCGTTTTGCCCATAAAAATTATAAATAAAAGATGATTGTCAATAACAAATTTGGTTTCGTGTCTAGTTAACATTAAATCCATCTGAGTGCTCAATTTGCCCCATATCCTTGCTCAACTTACCTCACCCATGGGGTATGTTGAGCAAACATGACTTTCGGTATTTAAACAGCTGTAGCTCTTAATCTCAACTAGCTAGAAATAATTACTATGGACACTTTTGGTAAGGGATAAATTAGTAATTGATCAGTATGCAGAACAAGACATTAAGAGTTATCGTTGAGGAGCTATAGCCGCTCAAGTGAAAAATTGCTCAACTAGCCCCGCCCTACCCTACATAGACTTTGCTCAGACTTACTTACGTAAAACTTAGCTGAGTGTGATAAAACCCAAACTTGACCATTATGTTGGGCTGTCTTAGCTTTAGCTGAGCATAATCTCAGGTGTCAAATTACTATAAAAACGAAATCAAAGATAATGCTAAGCTTATACTCAGCAAAGATTTACGTAAGTAAAGTCTGAGCAAAGTCTAGGTACGCTCTATAGATCTCAGCCTAAGTCTCGGAATGTCGTGATCACTTTAGAAACCTATCAGCTTCTAATCTAGTGCATTAAAGCAAGGTCCAGAAGTAAGAGTGTCAAATATTTCATTCATCTTTCATTATGATTCATCTTTCCATGCAGGAAATAGAACCCATGACCAAATAAAGCATTTGTAAACTTGTGAGTTTAATATTTCAGTAACTTAGAGTTATTTACGTAGCAAACAACTAATTTGTCATTTGTCATTTGGATCAATAATCAATTATTTATAATAAAAATTATTATTCATACCAAGCTTACTTACGAGGATAACAAATAAAGCAATAATTGCCTTTATTCAGATTGTAGTTTCGCCATTGTATTTTTCCACTTGCGGCACTATAATTGTGTCAAGGGAATATAAACTGTAAGCACCCGAAATAGAATCGCTTTTACAGTAATTTCTCTAAGTGATGAATGGCCGATGTGAAATGAAAATATCGAATAGTTTTATCGGTACGTCAGACGGTGTGTGATTTGTGAGAACTAGCAGAGTGTAGACAAGGTCGGGTTACGTTCGCGTGTATGTAATAAATGTATTCGTAAATAACAATTAATACAATATAACATACTTATATCATAAAATATGTGATGCATACTGATATTAAAAAAATTAAATTTCTGGATGAACAAATTATTAGGATCATCATTTCACCATCCATTTTGGAGAGTTTCCTGAGGAGTGGGATTTAACCCAATTTAATGCAAACGAAGCAGCAGGTAATAAGTTGCGTTAAATAAAATGTTATAAATATCGAATTGCGAGTAATGTGTCGCTGAAAATATAATAACTCGTTTTAATATATTTTGTGCCCACGTTCGGCTGAATAACTTATCGGGATGAAACGTACATGTACCTACAACAATTAAATTTGGAAAGTTTAAACCACCACCGTTCTTCTTCTCGTCATGGGGTTTCGTTTCTGTGTGATAACTTGCATGACAATTCTCTTGGGGCAGATAGTTGCAGAGGTTTGCCCATTGCCCGCTGCACCAGACTGTTCTGAGGATATCTAAGCACGAAGGTTATTGAAACCTCTTCAGATCAGTCTGTCAGTTCCGACAACTGGATCACCAGTGCATACTTCGCTGTCTATCAGGGCGACCACGGTAGCCCTGGAGCAACCGCCGCAGTGGATTCGTGTGAATCTACTGCTCGTGAAATATTGGAACTTCCACCCAATCACACATTGAGACTTCGCGGCACCAATCCCCTGGTTTAGATTTTATGTGATTTTATGATGTTCTTCTTATTAGATAAATTTAAACTTGTTTGAATGAGGTGCTAAGTTTGTTGAGGATTTGTACCGCGCTCGCCCGAAGTTTTAATAAATACAGCCCAAATAATTGTTCCTCAGTAAAATTTTAGCAATTTACTTTTGAAAGAACTTTAAAATCGGTTAAGTAGTTTTTAAGTTGATTAAGCAAATAAAAATACACATCTTCCTCGTTTTTACATAAGTATAACATGGTTTCGTGTTTTTTTTGCTATTAAGTACTTGTGGCTGCTGGTACGAGCCAGGGCTATCCTACCACTAGGCTACACAGGGCTACCCACTGGTTAATACATGCCCATCGCTGTTACTTACAATCACAAGGGTAATGTCAATATAACGATGTCATAATCCAAAATCAGAAATTCGCAAAAAAAAATCGGACAGACAGCCCCATACCATGAAAATATCCATATTCAAACTTCAGAGAATATTAGCCACTTTTATAGTATTCAAATGTTTATGAGTGTGAGTTTATAGCGTGCCCCGATTTTTCTTATAGACCAGACCAGACTGTGGTTATTTGAAGCACGTAACTGACTTCCATATAGGTTTAATGTGCATTTCTTTATACACTTGGTACATTGGTTTATACGTACTGAGTGCGAAGTAGGAAAATACAAATTTAAATGTGAAGCCATTGTCGATCCTAAAAGTATATTAATGCCGCCATTGCATATTAAATTGGTATATTAAACAATTAGTTAAGGATCTTATTCATGTGAAACTTCTACTCAACTTGACAGGAAAATTAAACTGTTCATTTTCAAATAGTTTAACTCTATTTTAAAAGTTATATATTATGAAAAAAAAGTAAAATATGGATGTTTAGTATCTTTTAACAAATCATCTCTATTTTTATGTATTTTCATTGATTTTAATCTTCCCATTTTTTACTCATGAAAGTAAATTCAGAACTTTGTTTATTTTTATTCTTATTTCTAGATATTAAAGCAATAAAAATAAATTATGTATAACCTGTGCGCAAAAATGCTGTAGACAGTTGTAAACATGCAGCGTTATGGTGTCTTGTTCCTCTGATCCTGCACTCAAAATTATTTATAAGCCTGATTTGTAATATGACACTCATTTCTTAAATGTCGCGTTCTATTAGAAATTGTTCAATCTATTAACAAGATTAAAAGTTCAGCATTGAAGTAAATAGATAATCTAAAGCAACAGCTTACAGTGTCGCTTCATCTTGCCACAAATCCGTTAGGTGTGAGCGAGCACTCTTTGTATTTCCTCTTTCAAAAATGACAAAGTGATTTTTGTGCTACTGCTATACTGCAGAATTATTTACATTTGTTTTATTTAAACTTTCAATGTGTTACCTCTACAGGATGCCCGCAAATCGGCTTGCGACACGTCGCTCGCGCAGGCGACGACCAACATGGACGCGATTGGACGAATTCAGATGCGCACTCGTAGAACACTGCGAGGTCATCTCGCGAAGATCTACGCGATGCACTGGGGCAGTGATTCCAGGTAATTTGATAGTTTCGTCAAATATCGCAACCACATATCGGCGATGTTTCTATGTGTATTTATTCTGCTGTCTAATACGTGTCTTTTGCTGTGACCTGATGTATGCAAGTAAACTATCGGATAATTTTATGCGTTTAAGTTTTATCTAAGCACAAAAAAGCGCAAGTTGTAACGCACCCTGTTACGACTTCGACCCCTTCCCGTCTGATATACTTGCTACTTATCAAATAAGAAATATTATTAGAAAATCTTAAGAAACGTAATTTTGGTAAGGATTCGCTATGGAAAGCACCATGCTAGGAATTTCTCTGAAGGATAACAATATAAGAAATGAAGTGATACTATCGAGAACTAAGTAGCCGTAGAGTAAACAAGCTGTAGTGGCAGTGGGCTGGCTGTATTAGTCGCAGACAAAACCACTGGGGTGACGTGTTATCGAGTGTATAATAGAGACCGACTAGGAAGAGTAACCACATTCGCAGAGTTGCTGGCAACACGTGTATGAGACCAGCCAGTGGGAGAGGCCTATGACCAGTAGTGGGCAGGCAGCTCATGATGTAAACAAATAATAATGTGCTTTACATTTTTTTGACGAACGAATAATCAGACGACAACAACTAGATCATAATAATATGTATTAGCAAGGAATACCTATGCATATGTGTAAGGTCTTTTAAACCTTTTGTTCCTTCAAATAATAATTCAAGCTAAAATATCAGTATATTAGTAAACTCCAAAGCCTGTAATAATGTAATATTCTGCTGTCGTAATCTATTATTTAAATAAACTTTTTTATGTCACACAGCATACAGCATGTTGCAATTCAGTAAATTTTAATTTACGTTCAAGCCCCAGCTTATAAAGTCACATCACGGAGTAAAAAGATCTTCGTATTTTGTAATATGGCGTAGTTACGTGTATTCCAGTGAAACGGGAAGTGTGTTGAGTGTGTTCCAATCAGTCACCAACCGCAAGGTGAATAGTTTCTAGGAAAGTAAATTGTACATAGTGCGTATTGATATTGGCAAAGGCGTCGTTTCGCTTAAATTTTTTCGTATAAAAGAGTCGTAGAATAGTTGTCATTCCTTTCTATCTGTAAAACCCGATAGCGAAATCAAAGAGCGTTGAGCCGAGTGGTCGCGAATAATTATTATTGTGGCAAAGGACAATTTGTCTCGAATATTCTTGAATAGTATTTGTTATATTTTTGTTATTGATGCGAAAACCTCGCTCGCTCGGAACTGAACAATTGGTTCCCCAATAGAATTGCGAACATTGTATTGCGAAATGAAGGATGATTTTTCGCTGGGTGCGAACTGCGCATGTCTCCCCGCGCGCTCCGTGAGTGAGTCCTTATTGGACGACGATAGAATCGTAGTGATCTATATATTTGTATTACATCTTCAACATTTCAATTCCTGCTAAGAAAGTAAAGATGTCTGATCGCTAGAGCTTTTATAAAATTCTGTTTTTTTTAGGACTCACGTTTTTGTATATATACAATATCTTCTACGCCCTAAAGTGTTGTCGTCTGTGGTATATCGCACTCATATTACATCGTCTATATTTATGTTACCGCTGTGCCTCCATGGCAGTCTAAATTATATATTATAAAAGCTTAAATTAAATAAAATACAATTTCTTGTATTTATTTAAATATAACATTCCGTTTTAAGCTGTTATTGAATTTACTTCAGTAGTAGTGAGTTGCTTTTTAGCACCGTTACCGTACCGTATCGTACTCGAAGGGTAACCAACGATAACCCAGCTAAGACTCCCCTGTCCGTCCGTATATATTCTTGAGTATCGTGCGCTATAATCATGCAATAAAGACATTAAGAAAAATCAGAATAGATATGATAGTTATTTCTTTATTTTTATAAGTTTCATTGGAATCAACGGGCCATAAATCATTTTAGACAAACATTATCAGTTATACAAATATGCAAGACTATCTTCTTATAAACATTGAGCTATATTATTATATTTACAAGTGGGAAGCTCCTTTGCACAGGATGCCGGCTATATTATCACGGTACCACAACGACGCCTATTTCTGCCGTGAAGCAGTAATGTGTAAATATTATTGTGTTTCGGTCTGAAGGGCGCAGTAGCCAGTAAAATTACTGGGCAAATGAGAATTAACATCTTATGTCTCAAGGTGACGAGCGCAATTGTAGTGCCGCTCAGAATGTTTGGGGCTTTTCAAGAATCCTGAGCGGTATTGCATTGTAATGGGCAGGGCGTATCAATTACCATAATAAGTACCCCGCGCCCGCTCATCTCGAATATAATGAGAAATTAGGAGTCAACTTTCTTGTAAATTCGATGACCAAAACTCAAAAGATCTCTTTATATGTGTGAAACTGAATATCATTTTCTTTACGGAGAGAGGAATCCACAGGTGTTACTGCGATATTTTGAACCTTCTGAAGAAATTATATTATTTTATAATAATAACAAGGAACCTAATTGCGTATTCTGAACTTTATCAGTTCCTCCACTTCATCATATGATACTATCGGAACAAAAATTTTATATTGTTTGTATATATAGCTATATAATTTTATATTGTTTGTATATATAGCTATATAATTTTATATTGTTTGTATATATAGCTATATACCTAGCATAGCTGCTATATGTATTGAAATCAGTAGCGTCAAAATATCCGAAAAATCCCTTATGGCTGCTTTTTAAGTACCAACAGCTCTCTCGGCAGTTCTGTCGATAATAAATATGGTGAATATATTGACATGACGCTTGTAACAAACCACAATATTGAGTGTTTACGCGAATCATTACAATATAATATATCGAGCGCGATATAGTTTCGCGTAAAACAAACACTCACTAATCCATTCCGCTTACAGTCTTAAAATAATCCATGACTGCGTTAACGTACGCCGCTGCACGCCGGTTTATCACGGAATTAGGTGCCCATTGAGAAGAACTTTATTACATTAGTGGTCATTATTCCACACAAAAGTTCTCGACTCTTTTCTCTTGGTTTTTAACCCTAGATAAAATTTATCTTCAAATAAGACCATCATCATTATCGGGGCTGTTAAACGACTTAATCATATAAGCCGCAAACAGAGGCCTTGTAACAATATCCGAATAAATAAAAACAGTCGTACACTATATATGTATATATATATATATACATAAATATATGATGTACATTAGCATGCAAACTTCCACCGAAAACTGGTTTGAACGAGATCTAGTTAGTAGTTTTTTTAATACGTCATAAATCGTTAACCGCAATTTAACTTTCATTTAATCTAAAAATCCAGTAAAATATAAAAATAAAACACCAACTTTGTTACTTGTTGCTACGGAGCCCTTCATTCGGTCGGCCCGACTCGCACTTGGCCGATTTTTTATTATAATTTGATATAAAAACGATGCCTGCTGAGTTTTTTTTGCGCCCGTTCAATAAGTGATTCTAAATCCTATTTTGAATAAACAATATTTGAATTTGAATAGGTTCCCTTTTCGGATCCTCTATTATACATATTTATGGGAGTAAATGACGCAACGCAAATAAAACGACCTAACGAGTTGATTATATGAAAATATGATACGTACGAGCTTCGCCTGTATTTATTATTTGAAGGTGTTTTTCAATGATTATCAGAATATTATACATAGTGAATGAATAATCCAGATTGTCTTGAAATACAAAAAAAGAGAATCTCGTTTTTATGATGGTGCTAACGAAAGTGCTATTTATTCTGTTGTTGTTTCCACAAAATATAGCACACTCCGCTCGCATCTCTCGCGATTCCGCAACCGAATCGTTTCGAGAGCGCGTTTGTATACAGAGTAATGTATAATGCATTCCGTCGGTGGATGTCGATTGATAGTTGATTGTACTTCCGACAAGAACTGTTCTAGCGTCCAATAGAAATTATATATACACGTGAATACGTTTTAAGCTTACATCATTAATTATACGTCTACATAGACAGCGACAGCTGTGAAAACGTCGACAAATATTGAGGTTGACAGCTAACCTCTATTTGAAGCAATGCACGCACACTAACACAAAGAGAAATACAAATTGCCAGTGTAAGACGCGGCTTGTCACGTACACTAAAGTAATAAACCTGGCCTGTTTTCATCGGTCCTCTCGCAGCAAGAGATTAGAAGAGTCTAGACGTATAAATTATCTTAGCTCTAAGGTTTTAACTTTCAAGGTACGAACATAGAACGTCTCTAAAATTGTATGAATGTGTGGTTGCTGACTATAATGTCTTTGGAGATACTTTTTCCAAAAAAACATCAAATAAATTAAGGTAAAAAAAATAATGGTTGGTTTTTACTAATAATTGTAATCATGTTTGCATAAGTTTGTTATACATAACAACTCGAATGTCCTTTTTGTATTAGAGCGTACAAACAGGTTAGTGGTTCTCAAGGACATCTGCAACCCGAGTTCCAAAGAGATCACCTGCCTTTGAAGTGACAACAAGTATAACTCTTTGCTTGAAGGTCCCCCAATTTATTTAAGCAATTGTATAAGGGAGAATTGTGCGAGAAGCAGATCTCGCGGTTTTTAAATCAAATCAAATCAAAATCACTTTATTCATGTATTTGAAGGAAATTATACTTATGAGTGGCAAAAGTTTATTTTCGTTTTATATTTACCACTGCTTCGGAGAGGGTTGAGCTTTAATGCGAAGAAGTGGCAAGATACTTATTTTAAATCAACATTTACAGCTTCCTCTTTTACAAATCATTTTAGTTACAATATTACGTTAAGTAACGAGACAAAAATACACGCGTAAGTCAAAAAAAGTTATTGAGTACCTACTGTACTGCATCAAATCCACACATACTATAAACAAATAAAGGTATTTTTCGAGCATTTTAATTAACTGTTACTTGTTAAAATGGTAAACGCCAGACATCAGTGGTGCCTTTATTATTGTCCTATGTATGTTGTATATAAACGAATGTTACGCAAGTGACGTGTTTGTGCCGTGCCCAGGAACCTGGTGTCGGCCAGTCAGGACGGCAAGCTGATCGTGTGGGACAGTCACACCACCAACAAGGTGCACGCCATCCCGCTGCGCTCGTCGTGGGTCATGACCTGCGCCTACGCGCCCTCCGGCTCCTACGTGGCGTGCGGCGGCCTAGACAACATTTGCTCCATTTATAGGTAACTCTACATATTGTTTCCTTTGGAATATTCACTGGGCTAAGAGTACAAAGCCTTAAACATAAAAAAAAAAGTTTGGTTTCAACATCTTTGCGTGTAAAGAGGACGTGAGTTCGATCACAAAGTAGTGGGATCCACGAATTTTTTAAGTGCTTCAACTCTACGCCTATAAAAAAGTTAAGACACTCATTGTTACCTTGAAATAAAAAGTATACACTCATTCATAATAGTCTGCTAACTTAAAGCATTGCTAATTCTCACTCTGTCTTCTTCTATTGACCTAAGTCAGAATGAGAAAAAATACTCCTTAGCGGCTGTTTAAAGTTAGCGGACCATTATGAATAAGGGGGTTATTATTTTGCGTTGCGCTTGAGTAACATTTTTTATATGACATATATTAATTGTTTATCTGTATTTTAATTAAAATCAAATTAAACTGAACTTGTAATGTAATTTAGGTTAAGATTGTTTGTAAATTTATGGGTGAAATGCCTGAATTTTAACTGTTTTATTTTTGTTGTTTTTGTTGATTGTAAGTAAAATAAATGTACCACATGTCCAACAGCCTGAAAACCCGCGAAGGCAACGTGCGTGTATCCCGTGAGCTTCCGGGTCACTCGGGCTACCTGTCGTGCTGCCGGTTCCTCGATGACAACCAGATCCTCACCAGCTCTGGAGATATGACCTGGTACGTACGCATTACACATAACCATAACACGTAATTCGCTGTTGAAGTTGAAGCATACCGCGATATGATTTTATACACTTGTCCGAAAAATTCAACGTTTTTCATTTGTAACCATATATTTTGGCCATCTGATAAGAATGTCATATTTATGACTTTACGGTAGAACTCGGGTTTCTGATCTCTACGTAGTCATTTTGTACTGCTTTTTGAGAAGAACATTTTTACCATGTTAAAAATTGTCCACATCGCAGACAAAATAGTCTGTTGAGCTCTTGTCTGTCGAATGCAGAGGATGTCGAAGTTACTAAAAGTAGCTCCTTATATGTAGGTATTTTTCAAAGTTCAGTACAATTTAAGTGTTTTTACTTGACCGAAGTAACAGTTAATCACAACGTGAGAGTTGAACAAAGCATACAAGATTTTAAAGCGATACGTCACTCGAACGGTTAGCTCAATTGGGACAGCACTAGCACTGAACGCGAGATGTCGTGGGTTCGAGTCCCGCATCGTTCATAAAATTTTGTTTTAAAATTTTATTTGTGTACTAAATCTTTTACTTCTGAAGTGGATATAATAACTGGGAAGAATTAACTAATTAAAACTTTGAAAACTGAACATATATAATTAAAATTAAAAAATAATTTAGGTATAATTTGCATGCAAAAACACATGAATGTCAGATATAAATTTTACTTTGGAACGGTTCTAATCGTCACTGTTTCACATTAAATTGCTATTGTTATAATATAGTTTGATACAAGCAGTGGCCTGCGTGCATTGGTTTTCTAGCAAGGTAAGCACTGTAGATCCAACTAGTCGTAGACCCGAGCTTTAGTCGGACATTACTAGGTTTTGAGATCTTACATACTGAAGTTTTTGTCATTCGAGGTACAAGTATACCTTTAACTGCTTTCCTATTTTATCTCAATAGCATAAGCATGCGTTTTTTAACAATAAATATTTGTTATTAAAATTCTATAAAAACTAAGATTACACATACTGTAATCACTCACTGTCAAATCTAAAATTTCATGCATTTATGATATTGAAAAATACCTATAATATTATTATTGAAAACTAAATAAAGTAATATTTTTTTGAAACGTTTGTGTGACTGTAGAGTGTCATCTCTTTCTCACACCGCGGACCATAGACAAATTTATTTCGTTCATTCTTAATAAGCGATCGAAACGCCATTCAGTAAAAGGCACTTCATGGTACGAATTTTAGTGATTCAGTTTAGGTGGACTGTATCGGAATCGCATTGCTTATTAAAAGTTGATGGTAGGCACTCTAGTCTATTAAAAGAAACGATTTTGATTTTATTTATTATTGAAACCTCTGCCTTTATCATAACCGGCACACAAATATTTTAATTTCTCTTTTTAAACACAAATCACACAGCAACTTTTTATCACAGTAAATCTTTACACGGGTCACGGATGACGGAATGAACTTAAATAAAATACTAATTATTAATCAATGAATATACCTATTAACTCTAATGATACTCATGTAGACAAAAAACCCGAAACTGCCATAAACTCCTAATATGGGAGGGAGGGAGGGAGTGAGACAGATGTGGGTGTGGACTCGGGAGTTATCGGTTTATCTCGCTTCAATTCGTTAGTAGGCATGACTACCGAACGCACCATACGTTGCTGAATATCGTATAAGGTACTACGCGCACTTATTCAGCTCTTTTCAGCTTTTGTCCATAGAAAACAACAATTTTGTATGGAGACGTACGTGTGTACGTGTACGTGTACGCGTCGATTCAGATTTCCGCGTCCATTCTGCTTTCGCGGCAAACCAGCATAAATGAGGATAAATGTGTTTTTATTATGCGAATGCTATAGAGAGCGTTCGGCGCTGTTCCGCCGCGTACAGCGCTGTTCGCTGTCGAATGCGGCGGAACAGGGATGGTTCGCGACTCCTTGTCGATTCTCCTTCTATGAAATTCTCGTTGCGTCGTATATGCATTATCGGGACTGCCTACCGTACGAACTTAGTATCTAGCGTAAGGAAATATTGAATGAGTCGGTTTTCAAGAGAAGTTTGGTTATAGAATAACGGAATGAAATTAAACTTATTTAACTCTGTTATTTAATATTTTATTTTTATTATATATGTATTGGAGTAACTGTTTTTATTTATATAATACTTTCATAACGACGTAGGCAATGCCTAAAGGCATATATGGAATGCACGACCCTGGATACAAGGTGATACAAAAGATAAATACTCCAACGTTACGACTACTTTACTGTACTCAAGTAAAAAACGCTGTAGGTATGAATATGATATGTGTACATTGTAAAATACAATACACGATAAACACATATTATTAGTATTAAAATTTAAAAAAAAAATTTCAAAATCCTATTTACGGCACCAACAGTTCTTGATATTATATAACTACTTGCGTCACGTATCGATAAATTTAAATTTATTGTTTATTACGAAGAAACAGCGCAAGATCGCCAATCGCCCACTTTCAAATATTCTATTATAATAATATATAATCCTTAATTATTTACTGTTTGCGTGTAAAAAAATCTCAGTTCTAGTATCATTAGATAATCGATTCTTAAGTCTAATGATGTACTATCTGTTTTGCAGGATAAATAATTGTCCTTATTAGTTTAGGTTGGACAAATAGATCTCATTTTATGTTTCTATATTCTCAGTTATATTTTAATCTTTCACGATGTTTAATGTAGTTTTTTTGTGTGTAGTTTATTTGATGTTCTTTTTTTTGGCAAGAAACATTCACAGGTATTCACCTGTTCATGATACAGATGAATATGTGCTTTACTTGCGGACATTTCCGTGACGATACACCATGGGTACTTCTCATGTGATTCCTCCGACATTGCTAGGAACATTTGTAAGAGCAACGAAAAATATGGTCTCGGTGGGCGAATACGGAATGGACATATTATCTGCGAAAACATGTGCACGTGGCAACTTCAGGGCGAATTAGAAATTTGGCGAGGGCTATACCCATTACTTGTCACTACCACAATTGTAGTAAGTCTCATATAAAATACAAAAAAACAACAGGACTAGGCTATTATCATAATCATCATTTAATAACAATATTATTGTATACATTCTTTGATTGAAGCCTTATATAACCTATGTTGTACACTACTTACAATGCTTTCAATGAAATAATAATGTAAATCACCGAATAATCATAATACAAACATGTACTACATAGCAATTTGAAGGTTGTTTGAAGGAAACCTACTTGTGTTATGCAAGAAATGTTGCCTGGATAGTTTTTTTGAGAGTTGAGTAGGTATTCAAGAGCAAAGTTTTTAATTATTTGACTTTGAGTTATCCTTCGCCAGGTTTACATAATAATAATATATTGTCGCCGACACGTCTCTCTGTGCTTATTACTCATTTGTTTACGTACTGAAAAGCTCGACCTTAGATCATGTTTGACCCGAGTGTCGCTGTTATTGATCCTATTTCTCGTGTTGTTTTTATTAATCGTTTTTGCAGCGTCCACTAACGAGATGAAAGAAAGTGAAAGAGTATATGTTGCGTATCGAGTGTAAGAGATAATAATAATAATATTGACACACTTTTTACACAAATTATGTTGCTCCAAGTTAAGCATATATATAAGCCTGTGTTATGTGAGATGGTAACACGTTTCGTTCTTATGATTTTCTACGTAATCTTTTGCTTTTAATCCTTATATATTTTTATTTATCCAATTCAACCGCAACGACCGGACGAAATTGGGACGAGCTGCTATATATATTTTCATCAGATCCCAACTGAACTCGAACCCGAGCCGGTCAAAGTAAATAAAATTGTTGACTCTCGCAGTAAAAATAGGAAATAGGACTGCGTCGTATCAATTGGTGTTTTCATAGTGTTGAATTGATAGTACGGACGACCAAGGGAAAGATGATGTACAAATTAGATGTGTTTTGTTTCGATCGCTACTTCGAATCTCACCACCACCATCTTATTATGATGTCACAGTGCGAAATTTCATCCTCCACGTTGATGTCTGGCTTTCAACAATTGCGTCTTTCGCACAGCCTGATTGTGGTTGCACATGCTGGCTGCTGTTTGCCCATATCAATATGATTAAGAGTTGTCATTCAAGTCTAGAGCGTACTCCCAAACACAGCTACCGAAAATTAAACAGTTTTCATCAACAGGTGTATTGTGGACCTTGCTTTCAACTCGTCTCTTACCTATAATACTGTTCGCACACTGGTGGCTGACAGCTTAATCCAATATACGAGTATAGTAGTAATAAGTACGATTTCCGCGACAAACGTTACATTTTTTATATATGTAAGAGGGGGGTAAACGGGAAAAAGGCTTACAGGATAGGGAGTGGTGAGGCAACCGCCCATCTACATTCGCAACAGGTATCAAGAGATGCGTTGGCCTTTAAGGTAGGAATATGTTTTTTCTTTAAGTCCCTAAGTCGCATCGGTTCGGAAAAACAGTAGCCGGTAATTGATTTCACAAAGTGGCTTGCGAGACAAGAAATGCGAGAAACGTAACATGCAAGACACTATTTGACGATCTGGTCAAGATCACCGGAATACGTCTGATGAGGTCAGCCTCTGTCCAGAAGTGGATGTATGTCTTCCGGCTGGATATAATACCTGGCCCATATCAGGCAATGCGAATGTTTCAATATAATAACTTAATTATCATGTAGTTCCGTCATTTTGATTCGGTCGGTTGCGTGCGCAGCGCCCTGTGGGACATCGAGACGGGGCAGCAGTGCGGCCAGTTCACGGGGCACACGGGCGACGTCATGTCGCTGTCGCTGGCGCCCGACCAGCGCACCTTCGTGTCGGGCGCCTGCGACGCGTCCGCCAAGCTGTGGGACATCCGCGACTGCCAGTGCAAGCAGACCTTCCCGGGCCACGAGAGCGACATCAACGCCGTCACGGTCGGTACACACACACGCACACACACACGCGCGCACACATGTAATGCATACGAATGGACTAATTTAAGATGATATATAATGATATTATGCACAGGATTCTGTAGTTAATTAAAAAATTGACGAAGTGACATCAAAAATAATTGTAATGGAATCAATTTTGATAAAGTAAATGCCTTCATCCAGTTCTTCCCGTCCGGGTTCGCGTTCGCGACGGGCTCGGACGACGCCACGTGCCGCATGTTCGACATCCGCGCCGACCAGGAGCTGGCCATGTACTCGCACGACAACATCATCTGCGGCATCACGTCCGTGGCCTTCTCCAAGTCGGGGCGCCTGCTGCTCGCGGGCTACGACGACTTCAACTGCAACGTGTGGGACTCCATGAAGAGCGAGCGCGCCGGTGAGTCGCACCATAGCATGTGTAGTTAATACGACCACCTTGTTCCGATGAGGAATACTAACAATAATGTCTCGACGTCTAGTCGTTACTGACCGACGACACCTCTTTGCTTTATATTGACTTCCAACACTTGATATTATTGTTTCCAACTGAGCAATATGGCATTTAAAGTATTTTTAAATTTTTTTACGTAGCGAACGCTAAAGTGAGTCTACGTGTTCGTTTCGAACAGTATAGTATGTAATATACTGCTAACGTTTGACACTCGTATTACATCCACTTGGCCTTTCTATATCGATTTATTATTGATGTATTGACTCATAATCAATTATATATATCGTTTAACGTTCAAGATTTATTTCTTTAATAGCTTATTTTTTTAATTTTACAAATTACAAAAATTTATTATTATTAATAATCTTTTCAAATAACTATATTATATACCACCTAAGGCATACTAATACTGACACTGGTTTTCTTTGATATCGTATAATTAAATTTGTGAATACTACTTGCATGAAGAATAATTTTTGTGTTATTTTCCAAGGATGGTAGATTTTCTTTAGAGTAGTAAAAAGTAGCCTTTGTGTATCAAAATTATTATGGGTAATACATATTCATAGTGAAACTATAATTGAGGTTCTTCATCTCTTTTCCATAATTACACTATGTAGGAATATGAAAAGAAAAACATTACATAATATATTTATGATGGTTACAATACCTGTGCATTTAAAATATATTTCCGTGTGTTATTGTACTTTAAGATGTTTTTGCAAACCCGCTTTCTTGTATATAATCTATCACAAGGTGCACAATTGGCTCTTAGTATTTACAAGTTAATCTAATCGTGCCCTCTGTTCGTTGCAGGTATACTGGCCGGCCACGACAACCGTGTCTCGTGTCTCGGCGTCACCGAAAACGGAATGGCGGTCGCCACCGGATCTTGGGACTCTTTCCTGCGCATTTGGAACTAATTACACTGTCTCACTCTCGCTTCAGAAACCCCCTATATCCCAAAACCCTCTTTTTCTACCCGCATTTTTATCTTTCGCACCCCATATATCGTTATTGATAAGATTTACTTAAAAATCCTGAAATTTTGTACCTTAATAAGAAAAATGAAATTGTGTCGCATCGCAGAGCTAAGACTCATATTCTCGGGGTGCGACCTTGTTCTTCTACTATTCGATCTGACGTTCCCGATTTTTGAAAATAGAATACAGAAAACACAGGGAATTTGCTATCGCTTTCTTATTTCTTTAAATAGACAATCTCCTAACAGAACGAAAGCATTTAACTACTCGTGGGTAGTGATACGCACTGTTCACGATATATTTATATGTAATTGTATTGTAACTATATATATATACGATTAGCGTAGCCGTTACGATGTCTACTGAAGGCGGCCGCGGCTTCGTTTGTTTCTGTGGCTTGGTAAGTTATTTTTACAATGATTTTGTTATATCTATGTATATTTGTAATAATAAATAATACTTGCGATAATAACAAAACTGTTGTACAACTTATCAGAACATATCATTCAAAAAAAGAAAACTCTTAAGTCACTTTTTAAAAATAATAATAAAAAAAATATCAATTAACGGCCGCTTCCAATATTCAATCACTAAGACTATTTAGGATCCAGATTTTATGATCAATCGATCCAAAAAAACGCTAATCTGCCACATCCATACAAATATCTAGCTAAAAATATCAATACGCCCCAATAATTGATATTTTTGTGTAAGAGTACAAACCTGGTTGAAAGTGATCAACTTACTGCCCTTACCCTCTCCCCTCTCCCTCCAGTACCGGAGGAAACATGGAGCGCTGCCGATCTTTAAAGAAGATGAACGCGTTCTTTTTGATCATCTATACGTACATGAATGTCAATATTTACCACCACTTCGGGAAAGTTGAGCTTTAAATGAGAAGAGGTGTCAAGAAATTCTGTGCCTCTCTTTTAAATCTATATTTACAGATTCAGCATTTTACATTATATTTTATACTATGTATGTAAAGTGTTGTACCAAAATTACTCAAAAACGTTTTGATTAAAAAAAAAGGAAAAGTGATAAATCATAAAAAAACTGTAAAGAGCAACGGTTGTAGTAGAGATATCAATTCGCATACACTGTAAATAATAAAAAGTATTGAAAACTAATAATTTAAAATCGTATATTATCATTGTATTAATAAAAATCCGCGAAGAACGAACCAACCACCTTGTGATGCACAAGCAGCGCCCGTTCACGCATGATGCATTGACTAGCCATCGCTTCCCACGCTCATATCTTGGAAACGACACCACCACGAGCAGTGCCATTTAAGCGACCATGAAAGCCCTGCTCCAGGAGTTCAACTAAATAAACCTAACATAATAATGTGATCAGGTCAGAAAACTCCTCGTGATAAACCTGGAGGTAGGCAAACTAAAGCGGCGTGTCTGCGTTGAGCCAACTCACAATGCCAAAATACATTTGGTTAAAATATTAATCTTGGCGCCAGTTACGAATTGCGATTGAATATCGAAAGCGGCCTTTAAATATAAAAATATATATATATACACATATTGCGCGCGAGTTGAATGCAGTCGGGGCCTTGAGTCTGCGGCTGACAAAAAGTCTGCATTGCGCGCAAAATATCTTTGGCAGATATATTACAGACTCACAGTTAGAACTTTAGAGACGTACACGCAATGGAAGAAGAATAAAGGAATTTTGCGTTCAAATATAGATGGGAAATAAAGATTATTAAAAGGACTGTTTCATGTTAAACATTCAGCTCTAAAACTATATCAATATAATATTGCACACTTCATCCCACAATTTTCTTTTTAAATTTCTGTCATGATACATCTTTGGTGCTGGTCTGTTTTCTATTTCTTGAATCAACATCGATACATCGATGTCTAGCGCCATGTCAATCACTAGCAAGTGCAGACTACAGACTAAAGTGAGCGTAGTCTGCGTTAGCGAATTATATTTTATTTTGTACGGCGCGGTCTGTCAGATCTACGAGGATATTTTGTGTGTCAGACTTTTTGCGCGTCGTTTGCGGTACTGAATATAATTCTAAATGTTTTATTATCACAGACTAATAAGTGCGCCACGGATAGTCTGACGTCTGCGATAGACCTAAAGTTGCGATCCCCTGATATTTTTTTGATTTTTATGACTAATCCGAATCAGTTTCCGTTCCAAAAAAAGAGAAATGGCGAAAAATAATTTAGTCTTCAAATCACATTTTTGAAGAAAGGCAGGACAAAAAGTGAGATTAATTATTACGTTAAAATGGTAAACTTTTAAAGCATTGTTTTAATTTATCGACACGTCATGATCATCATCATCATATTTTATAATTAGGTCACAGCACTATCACATTGCTGAACTCTGCATTCAACTCGCGCACTTACTGTACGCAGAACTTCAATTTTTTTTTGTTCTCCAGCCACTAAACTGGGGAAATAACTAAACTTATAGGGAATAAGCTATTTAGGATGTTATAAATCTAACATTACAATCGGTTTTATTATATATTAATGATTAAAATTTAATTTCAGATATGAATTAATCACATTTCGGGAAAACAAATTAAAACTTCGGGAAAATAATTATGGAACCAAATATTATTATTAACTAATCAGTGTGTATTTGAATGAGAATTTTTATTTCGATGATATACCTATATAATTTAAATTATTGTTATTTTCAAACTAATTTATGATCTATTCGTGTATAGACATACCGTACTCGCAAACGGTATTCTAAATATTTAATTTAAAAATATAACTTAAGTGGCTATGAATGAATGCTGTGTCTTAATTCAATGACTCGTTGTATACTTTGTATAGCTTAAGTTGCCGCTTAGGGCCATTTGCTTATGATGAAAGTAACTGACAGATAGAATTCAAAATGGCATAATATATGGCATATAAAAATAGAATTCAAATCCATTCGGCCTCACAAATACTTTGGTATAAAGTTATACCTGAGAATAAGCCAAGAATATTCAAAATGTTGCCTATAGCGCTAACAATACTGTGAATACAGTGACAATTCAGAAGTATTCCGAATGTTCCGAAGCAGCCTTGCAAATAAACGCAGAAAACGTTATACGTCCGAATAAACCAATAAGAAGCAAAATATTTTGCATATTCTTGGTTTATTCTCAGGTATAACTTTATACCAAGTTTATTTGTAAGACCGTTATTGTTTACCTCCTGTTTTCCTCGTCTTTGTAGCGGTTAAATACTTATTATATGACGTTTGCGAATTCTATCACACTTTCGTTGTAGGTAAGTGGTTACGTGTTTGATTTGTGCGCACGACGCACATTATATATTGGAACTAATATATTGTGAGTGGCGACGGACTAAATGTAATAATGTTTAATATTTACTGTACGTACAGCTATAAGAAAATATAATAAACCAAATGTCGCCGGTAAAATTCTGACGATATGTTTTTATAGAGATTGGTTTTAAAAATAATTCTTATTTCTACAATGTTGTGTAAGCTACGACGTCAAGTCACTAAGAGATAAAAATTAAAAGCAGAGCATAATTTTTCCTTTTTTCATAAATCAATGGGGGTAGTGGTAAATTTAAACCACGTCTATCCTTCACATTAGATATAATGCCTGACAGTTAACTTTTTTTTTCCAATTATCAAAAAACACAGTGAGAACAGTATGTAAAGTTTTTTTTTAATTTGAAATTGAATTTATAGTCATCGCAAATAAGAAAACTTATTATAGAAATTTACGGAATGCAAGTCTTTTGTTATTTAGATATACAAAACAATTACGACGCACCGCTTTGCGATAACTATATCGAATTCATAATTCAACACAATTTATCTATATTTAATTTTTTTTTTATGAATGATCTTTGATACAACTTAGAACGAGGCTACTGACGATCGTGCTGATAACTTTAGTTGCCTCAAAATGTATCATTTCACATAGAAAGAGGTATCTTTCTATGGTCGCTGTGGTTTCAGCCTATATCACATTGTCAGAAGAAGACTGACTTGCAATGATTTGTTTATAAGTCAACAAAGAGTGTTGAAAATATTCTATACGAGGTGTATTTGAGATCTGGTGCATTTTGAGATAACTAAGTACCACAATATCATTTCACAGAAATAGTACTTACTGACGCCGACAACCCGCCACACATCCAACGGGACCCCACGGCTGGTCCCAGGTTCACTTTCCTAGATTAAGGACTAATTATAGGAATTAAATTATTAAGGCATTTGTAACTTTCACATTCTGTGTTGCTATTTAATATGAAAATGTTGATGCGTTCTATTACGTTGTTCCGGGCGACGAGGAAAATTTCGTGGCAGTATTTTTCGAATTAAGCACAAAAAGGTTTCATTTGTACGGCTTCGTTTTTCGATGGATGGTTGTCATGCTATTGTTTTTAAGGTATGCCTCTAGATAGGTTACAATATAATATTTAGGTGTTTATATTTAAGGCAGACGCGATGAAACTCCTCAGTGACCTAACATTATTGCTAACGTCGGGAGCACAAACTGGGCCGAGTGCTAAACTTATGCTCAATAACTACCGCACAATTGTACAAGAGAGCACACTTCATCAAATTTATAATTTAATAAATATAAAATTCAATTTGAATATCGAATCACCGCGTTTATTTAATGGAGGTTGCGCACGTATCTATTTATTGTATGGGTGTTTCGCATTTTTTTTATCTGTCCAGTAACGTTGACAAGGCTTCTTTAGTCTGTGGTCAATATGGCGAACCCATGAATTATTATTGGACGGATAATTATTATGCAACGGATTACTAAGCTACTCGCCTAGGATGTAAGACTTTTTTAAAAATAAAATTGTTTTCTACTGTAATAGCTTCTTTTCTGATCAATGTACTATAAACATACGGTATAATATGTAGCGTTATTATGTATAATATATTATAATTAATATTTAATGAATACTTTGATGGCTCCCATTTGGTTTATATTTTGTATTGTGACCAATTTTTCTCACTTTTACATGGACTGCCATATATTAACGTGTATCTTATAAATTATTAAACCTTACAATATGAATGGGCAATGGTGTTTGTGCAATTGGCTTTTTGTATTTATATTTCACATGGACAAAAAACAGTCCTTAACAAAAATTAGTCTACTAATTTAAAGAGCATTTGAATAAAACATTTGTAAGTGGAACATTTGCACAAACTCCATTCTTTGCCTCAAGTTTGTAAGATGTTGGTGTATGTATGTATGTATATTTATCACAAACGTCAAAGCAAGCTTGTCACACAGAAGTGGAACCTAATAGATATGTATAAGTTTAATTTTATTTGCTAGTCCACATCTTTAATATATTTAAAAATAATTATTCATAGTGGTGTAATACTAATTATAATGTATTGTGTAAAATTTTTTTTTTAGTTATTATTATCAATAAATTAAAGTTTGTTTATTTTATAATTTGTTTTATTTATATAATTACCCTTATGGAAAAATAGATACTATTTTGTTATGCTGGAACTACGTCCTTGTATTCGTGTGAGTTAATAAATTTGTAAAGCTCAAATATTACGTATCTGTGGGCCAACTCATGGTATATAATATGATTACCACGACACCTACTCTATTGTATCACAAGAGCGCTGCCTACCAGAAATACATTGGTACGTGGCGGACGAAGAACAGACTAGGACACCGACAACAGCTCTACGTCCACTTTCGCTTCTTAAAGTTCAGGCATAGAGCCCTAAAATGGCACCCATGGCTCAACCGGCGAGGATAATGGAGCGCTGTCTTTGAGAAGGAACAGTAGAATAATTAAATGAATTATACAATTTCAATGCTGTCCGCGTACTTTAGTATTTCAGAAACAAGGGAAGTCCACACATTATTGAATGGATCCCATTGTGCATTCTTATCTGAGAGCGCGTTGAAAGATGCCAATGAACGCAGTATAGATGCCATTGCTCGGGCAACACGCGTGCGATGAAGCGGGACCACGAAAAGTCTATTTTTTGTGGGCGAAGATTATTACATCTAGGGACACATTTGCTCATGAAGATCTTGAGCATCAACGTTCGTTTCGACAGATAATTTTTAGCTGGTGGCAAGGACGCCTGACCTTCAAGGAGTTATAACCTAAACAACCTAAGATAAATTTGGTTGGCTACATGAAAGGATAATAACCATACTGTTTCATGTTAAACATTCAGCTCTAAAACTATATCAATATAATATTGCACACTTCATCCCACAATTTTCTTTTTAAATTTCTGTCATGATACATCTTTGGTGCTGGTCTGTTTTCTATTTCTTGAATCAACATCGATACATCGATGTCTAGCGCCATGTCAATCACTAGCAAGTGCAGACTACAGACTAAAGTGAGCGTAGTCTGCGTTAGCGAATTATATTTTATTTTGTACGGCGCGGTCTGTCAGATCTACGAGGATATTTTGTGTGTCAGACTTTTTGCGCGTCGTTTGCGGTACTGAATATAATTCTAAATGTTTTATTATCACAGACTAATAAGTGCGCCACGGATAGTCTGACGTCTGCGATAGACCTAAAGTTGCGATCCCCTGATATTTTTTTGATTTTTATGACTAATCCGAATCAGTTTCCGTTCCAAAAAAAGAGAAATGGCGAAAAATAATTTAGTCTTCAAATCACATTTTTGAAGAAAGGCAGGACAAAAAGTGAGATTAATTATTACGTTAAAATGGTAAACTTTTAAAGCATTGTTTTAATTTATCGACACGTCATGATCATCATCATCATATTTTATAATTAGGTCACAGCACTATCACATTGCTGAACTCTGCATTCAACTCGCGCACTTACTGTACGCAGAACTTCAATTTTTTTTTGTTCTCCAGCCACTAAACTGGGGAAATAACTAAACTTATAGGGAATAAGCTATTTAGGATGTTATAAATCTAACATTACAATCGGTTTTATTATATATTAATGATTAAAATTTAATTTCAGATATGAATTAATCACATTTCGGGAAAACAAATTAAAACTTCGGGAAAATAATTATGGAACCAAATATTATTATTAACTAATCAGTGTGTATTTGAATGAGAATTTTTATTTCGATGATATACCTATATAATTTAAATTATTGTTATTTTCAAACTAATTTATGATCTATTCGTGTATAGACATACCGTACTCGCAAACGGTATTCTAAATATTTAATTTAAAAATATAACTTAAGTGGCTATGAATGAATGCTGTGTCTTAATTCAATGACTCGTTGTATACTTTGTATAGCTTAAGTTGCCGCTTAGGGCCATTTGCTTATGATGAAAGTAACTGACAGATAGAATTCAAAATGGCATAATATATGGCATATAAAAATAGAATTCAAATCCATTCGGCCTCACAAATACTTTGGTATAAAGTTATACCTGAGAATAAGCCAAGAATATTCAAAATGTTGCCTATAGCGCTAACAATACTGTGAATACAGTGACAATTCAGAAGTATTCCGAATGTTCCGAAGCAGCCTTGCAAATAAACGCAGAAAACTTTATACGTCCGAATAAACCAATAAGAAGCAAAATATTTTGCATATTCTTGGTTTATTCTCAGGTATAACTTTATACCAAGTTTATTTGTAAGACCGTTATTGTTTACCTCCTGTTTTCCTCGTCTTTGTAGCGGTTAAATACTTATTATATGACGTTTGCGAATTCTATCACACTTTCGTTGTAGGTAAGTGGTTACGTGTTTGATTTGTGCGCACGACGCACATTATATATTGGAACTAATATATTGTGAGTGGCGACGGACTAAATGTAATAATGTTTAATATTTACTGTACGTACAGCTATAAGAAAATATAATAAACCAAATGTCGCCGGTAAAATTCTGACGAGTATGTTTTTATAGAGATTGGTTTTAAAAATAATTCTTATTTCTACAATGTTGTGTAAGTTACGACGTCAAGTCACTAAGAGATAAAAATTAAAAGCAGAGCATAATTTTTCCTTTTTTCATAAATCAATGGGGGTAGTGGTAAATTTAAACCACGTCTATCCTTCACATTAGATATAATGCCTGACAGTTAACTTTTTTTTTTCCAATTATCAAAAAACACAGTGAGAACAGTATGTAAAGTTTTTTTTTAATTTGAAATTGAATTTATAGTCATCGCAAATAAGAAAACTTATTATAGAAATTTACGGAATGCAAGTCTTTTGTTATTTAGATATACAAAACAATTACGACGCACCGCTTTGCGATAACTATATCGAATTCATAATTCAACACAATTTATCTATATTTAATTTTTTTTTATGAATGATCTTTGATACAACTTAGAACGAGGCTACTGACGATCGTGCTGATAACTTTAGTTGCCTCAAAATGTATCATTTCACATAGAAAGAGGTATCTTTCTATGGTCGCTGTGGTTCCAGGCTATATCACATTGTCAGAAGAAGACTGACTTGCAATGATTTGTTTATAAGTCAACAAAGAGTGTTGAAAATATTCTATACGAGGTGTATTTGAGATCTGGTGCATTTTGAGATAACTAAGTACCACAATATCATTTCACAGAAATAGTACTTACTGACGCCGACAACCCGCCACACATCCAACGGGACCCCACGGCTGGTCCCAGGTTCACTTTCCTAGATTAAGGACTAATTATAGGAATTAAATTATTAAGGCATTTGTAACTTTCACATTCTGTGTTGCTATTTAATATGAAAATGTTGATGCGTTCTATTACGTTGTTCCGGGCGACGAGGAAAATTTCGTGGCAGTATTTTTCGAATTAAGCACAAAAAGGTTTCATTTGTACGGCTTCGTTTTTCGATGGATGGTTGTCATGCTATTGTTTTTAAGGTATGCCTCTAGATAGGTTACAATATAATATTTAGGTGTTTATATTTAAGGCAGACGCGATGAAACTCCTCAGTGACCTAACATTATTGCTAACGTCGGGAGCACAAACTGGGCCGAGTGCTAAACTTATGCTCAATAACTACCGCACAATTGTACAAGAGAGCACACTTCATCAAATTTATAATTTAATAAATATAAAATTCAATTTGAATATCGAATCACCGCGTTTATTTAATGGAGGTTGCGCACGTATCTATTTATTGTATGGGTGTTTCGCATTTTTTTTATCTGTCCAGTAACGTTGACAAGGCTTCTTTAGTCTGTGGTCAATATGGCGAACCCATGAATTATTATTGGACGGATAATTATTATGCAACGGATTACTAAGCTACTCGCCTAGGATGTAAGACTTTTTTAAAAATAAAATTGTTTTCTACTGTAATAGCTTCTTTTCTGATCAATGTACTATAAACATACGGTATAATATGTAGCGTTATTATGTATAATATATTATAATTAATATTTAATGAATACTTTGATGGCTCCCATTTGGTTTATATTTTGTATTGTGACCAATTTTTCTCACTTTTACATGGACTGCCATATATTAACGTGTATCTTATAAATTATTAAACCTTACAATATGAATGGGCAATGGTGTTTGTGCAATTGGCTTTTTGTATTTATATTTCACATGGACAAAAAACAGTCCTTAACAAAAATTAGTCTACTAATTTAAAGAGCATTTGAATAAAACATTTGTAAGTGGAACATTTGCACAAACTCCATTCTTTGCCTCAAGTTTGTAAGATGTTGGTGTATGTATGTATGTATATTTATCACAAACGTCAAAGCAAGCTTGTCACACAGAAGTGGAACCTAATAGATATGTATAAGTTTAATTTTATTTGCTAGTCCACATCTTTAATATATTTAAAAATAATTATTCATAGTGGTGTAATACTAATTATAATGTATTGTGTAAAATATTTTTTTTAGTTATTATTATCAATAAATTAAAATTTGTTTATTTTATAATTTGTTTTATTTATATAATTACCCTTATGGAAAAATAGATACTATTTTGTTATGCTGGAACTACGTCCTTGTATTCGTGTGAGTTAATAAATTTGTAAAGCTCAAATATTACGTATCTGTGGGCCAACTCATGGTATATAATATGATTACCACGACACCTACTCTATTGTATCACAAGAGCGCTGCCTACCAGAAATACATTGGTACGTGGCGGACGAAGAACAGACTAGGACACCGACAACAGCTCTACGTCCACTTTCGCTTCTTAAAGTTCAGGCATAGAGCCCTAAAATGGCACCCATGGCTCAACCGGCGAGGATAATGGAGCGCTGTCTTTGAGAAGGAACAGTAGAATAATTAAATGAATTATACAATTTCAATGCTGTCCGCGTACTTTAGTATTTCAGAAACAAGGGAAGTCCACACATTATTGAATGGATCCCATTGAGCATTCTTATCTGAGAGCGCGTTGAAAGATGCCAATGAACGCAGTATAGATGCCATTGCTCGGGCAACACGCGTGCGATGAAGCGGGACCACGAAAAGTCTATTTTTTGTGGGCGAAGATTATTACATCTAGGGACACATTTGCTCATGAAGATCTTGAGCATCAACGTTCGTTTCGACAGATAATTTTTAGCTGGTGGCAAGGACGCCTGACCTTCAAGGAGTTATAACCTAAACAACCTAAGATAAATTTGGTTGGCTACATGAAAGGATAATAACCATAGCAACGTTTGTACAAGTATCTTAGGAATTCCTTCTGCACTTTTTCTAATAAATAAGTACTTTTTCTCGTAATGATCCCAGACAGGTGCTTGTTTTATATGGGAATCGTATTACAAATGGACTATGGGACTCTCGAAAGTTTAGCAGCTCAAATCCTAATCTTCGAAATGTGTTAGCTGCTACTATGTTGCTATGGTCTCTGAAGGTTAATTGGGTGTCAAAAATTACGCCCAGGTCACTTACCTTCTCTATTTGGGGATAAGAATTCCATCCATTTTGTACTCATATATCACAAGACTGCAAACTCTACTAAAGATTTGACAACATTTGTTTGTTCCAATTGATTTCTGTGTATTTGTTTCTTTATTGAGGATTAAACAAAAATTGGGAGGTATTTTCTTACTTTCGTTTTCAATTGTATAATATCAGAAGTCAATAAATAATAGCCGCGACGCGGCTTCGAGTTACCTGAATAATGTGAGTAGTTGTTTCATACTTGAAAAGTTTAATTTTAATAAATACCTTCAAATTATGTCAACTCTTTTATTTTACAGCCTTTAATACTTCTTATAAATCATATGTTTCAACTCTCCTCGACCCCTGTTTCAGTAACCTCAGTATGACGGGAGTTGAAACAAGTTGACCTGTTACGGTTGTTTTTTCACGAAAATATTTAACGCTTACTATTGCTTTACGTTAGTCATTCTCAAGTGTAAAGAATGACCGTTTGTTACTGATATCATACGATTTCTGTCTGTAGTATTTGGTATATGAAACAAAATGTGCAAATTTTTTCAACTCCTCTCGGTCTCAAGGCCTTATACGGTATGCCACTTGTTACAAACAAAAAAAAATACAAAAAGTGAAAACTCAACTTTCGAACTAAGTAGGTACAGGACTCGTCAATTACATTTCAAGGCTACATTGTGTTTACAATACGATATGCTAAAGAAAGTAACAAACAAAGAGTGTTACTTAGTGTCATATGAATCATTCAGAATCTGGAGTGTGTCACTTGGTCAGAGTGACGATTGACACGTTTTTCTTTATGCGTTGGTACCTACTATATCGCATAGACACAATACCTAGAATATAATGTAAGTTGTATCATTTATTCCGAACAAAGTCCACATACAGTGAGAGATGTATAATCCATTTATATTAAGTATAAATGCGAAGGTAAGTCTTGTCTATCTGTTCTAACTTTTTCACGCTTAGGGCTGTTTCACAATGCTACTTATCCATCGATTAAAGACATCATTTTCGTTTCAAAATGTACAAATAGTGTTATCCTTAGAATAATAACGCTTAGATCGTGAGTAGGCCCAAGCGAAATGAAGCAGTTTCAATGTGGTCGTTTATGACCACTGTATACGTTTCCCGCCGCGTCAGTGTCATTCTGTCAACTTCCAGGACAATCAGTGCGCGACATTTAATTGAAAAATTACTTACTGTGCAGTGAAAGGGTGTCACAAAGCGTCTTATAATAAAAATGTTGTTAAGAAAATCACCTTACACACCTAAATACTATTTTACAACTTTTAATTTAAGCTAATACGTTCGTCAAAACAGCAAAATATTTTGTAAACAAAACAGATGCCATTAAAAAAATATGTTGTCAGCTATGAAAGTCTATATACCCCGAGTTCCTCTGCTGGGATAGCTTTTTGTGTTTTTTGATAGGAGGCTATAATGTACGACGCCACATGATGTTATAAGTATTCAAAGTCAAGAGCAAATAATCTTAATAAGGGTTAACCCTTAAGCTAAGCGCTTTGAATAGTCACTATAAATAATTCTTTTAATTTACTGAATTTACCATATTATGTTCAGAAAAAGTTGAGGTCAAGAGAACATTAACGGCCACTCTTTTTAACCGACTTCAAAAGAGATGGAGGTTCTCAATACGTATACGCCGGTATGTTTTTGAAGTGAAACTTCTTTATCGAGCAGCGGCCATCTTGGATTTCAAAACAGATCCCAAATTCATTCTCTGCACCCTCGAGAACCTCGGATACGATATCCATATTGTTTAAATCATAATTTTGCACGGCGGCCATCTTGGATTTCAAAAATGATCCCAAATTCTTTCTCTGCACCCTCGAGAACCTCGGATACGATATCCATATTGCTTAAATCATAATTTTGCACGGCGGCCATCTTGGATTTCAAAAATGATCCCAAATTCATTCTCTGCACCCTCGAGAACCTCGAATACGATAGCCATATTGTTGAAATCATAACTTTGCACGGCGGCTATCTTGGATTTCAAAAATTATCCCAAATTCGTTCTGCACCCTATAAAACCTTGGATATAGCTGGGAACGGCGCCTCTATCGTCTCGTTTTTTTCGTTACATCGAGTTATAATTTAAAACAACGATTCTAAAGAACTCCTTTACTTGCACTTTAAAAATTGTTCCAACAATAATTAAATACGTGCTGTTTTTATTAAATTCTTAATTTATATTTTATTTCTTCTTTCTTATTACATAGTATAGCCTTGTATTTATTACAATTTGATGATTTAGGGAAATATCTATTCACTTGCAACATTATTTGGTTGGCTGTGTGCGAGTTGGCAAATGTAAGTACGTGACGCTCAAGCACACATGAATTATAATGTTACTTCTATATTGACAGGAACTATGAATGAAACTATCGTTCTGAGCGTTATTATTCTTTGGTGTTATCTACCAGGTAAGCACCATTTCAATTATAGGATGGATGTAGTAGCAGATATCATAGTTATCTGATGGATCGCCTGACAGTGGCAAGTATTTGACATAAGAATGTCAATTTATATAATAGTAGGGGAGCCCAAGAGACTTAATAAGGATTTACTCGAGTGTCGTGGGCACCTTATGGATTGTGAAGATTAGATGTTTAAAAGAAAAAAACCTGTCACTAGGGGGGAGCGTGTACAACAAAGTAAATAAAAAAGTCACAAAGAAATACTCGTGTGCTTCAGATTATTATACGTACGGTTGATCTGAATGTCCTTGTCATACTGACCCATAATCTGACAATAATGTGGAGGAATTACCTTAATCAGGTTAAGAAGAGTTTGAAATTTTTGGTTTGTCTTTCCCATTTGCTTATGTCACGCTCAAATTGTCAGATTATTGAAATACATTATTTTTTCTGTATGTAATCAATTAACCGTATCTCAATCTGATCGTTGTTTTTTACTAATCTGATTTGCTGCGCTAGGCGTTCGACCCTATATTATACAGGGCTCAGGTATGATAGGAGCACTTCACAATGTCCAAGTTTGCCCCTGTGATGTTATCCTGACGCACTCGAATTAATTCCAAAATCCCGGCTTGGGCTCCTCTACTATAATGTTTGTTTATGTTATGGCGGACAATATTATGAAAGGCTCATGACAATTGATTAGTTGACATTCTCAAATATCGTTTCACAAAAGCGGAATACAATTAATTTGTGATGATTGATTTTATTTTGACAATAGTGTTTTAGATACTATTTAGAAATATATACAAATAGAAAATTGTAAAAAATGAAATAAGATTGGCATTAAAAGCCATTAGGCTTGTGTTACGTTATTTCGTATAAGAAGCAGTTTTTAATATTTTCATTTGGCCGAGTCTATTGATACGGGTACTGGACAAATAATTTATTATTATTCGTACAGAAGTCGGATGAATAATTTCATTTTAGGCTGTTGCTATTCGTCCGGCAACTGGACGAATGAGTCGTTCGATTATCGGATTAGAGAGAAAAAAGACATCATTGAATGAAATTTGGGTTAAAACTTAGAATCCCGTAGCACGAATTATGAGGTAATAAATATTTAAATTGATAGAGTTTTAGTCCACGATTATAATGCTACCACTCTAATTACAAGGTAATGCACCGTTCCAGAGAACAAAGCATTATAACCTAACCCCAAATTATGAAATTTTTAAGGGTTGGACATTTTTATGGGGAGGAAAGAAAGGGAAACGCCTAGAATTCGTTTCTGGCACTCGCCGGCCGCTGCCGCGGCCCGCTATGCTCGGCTCGTGCGTTGTTTTAACTGTTCTAACATAACCTAACCTAACCAATTTTTATAAATCATTGTGATAAAGATTTGGTCCACGTTTATAGTGCTACTAATCTTATTACAATACACAATTTTCAAGAAAATAACGAAAAAATATTAAAACCCCTAAACGGGTAAACACGTAAATAAAACACAGATCATACATTTGAATAGGTAATTAAAAAATCAGACAAATGTGTAATAAGTTTTTTAATACATAAAAAAGGAATTATAAAATTTAAAAAAAAAAAACAGTTTCCAACTGAGCTAGGTCATGAAATAAGTAAATAAAAATTCACAGAAATGTTGAAAAAGTTTTACGTTAAAATTTAAAAAAAAAATTATAAATGTACGAATAAATATAATTTATTCGTCCAGTACCCGTACAAATAGTCACTTCGTTTTCATTTCGTCCAACGGAACTATTGAGTGCGAGGTTGCCAGACCAATCTACCAGATAAATCATCTAGTAATTAAATATAGCGGTGAAGTGATTGTGAAACGCAATCTATTTTATCTGGAACTTATAAGTAGCCATTTATTTATCTAGCCTATGACAATCTGCTACTTTACTTGGACATTGTGAAACAGCCCCTCAATTTAAATGAAATTTCGAATGAAGTTATATATATTGAGAATCAAAACTAAACTACTTAGGATAGGTTTTATGGTGCAGCCATACATGTACAATAAACAACAAGGCTCGTAATCACGCCCAAAAATTGTCTGAAGCAAAACTCTGCCAACGCATCTATTAGGCAGAGTTTTCATTCAGTTGTGTTTCGACCGCGCTTTATACAACGGCACATAAACAGCGTTCAGTGAAAAACTGTCCAAGTAATAGCATATCCAAGCATAAAAAGGATGAATGTCGTATTTCAGGTGATTGCCTCATCAAATTATATCTGTATTCAATCTCAAGTTACGAAGTTAAACGCGGACGAAGTCGCGAGAAGAAGCTAGTATTGCTGTAAGCATCTCACGCCCTTCTTCGAGGTGTCATTCAGAGATTACAGAATCTAATTTGCGTTGGTCCTGACATTCTTCCAGCCGAATAACCCTTTCATACTCCCTTTTTCTAGATCATCTTCACTTGATCCCTTTTCAATACATCTCTGATTTGATGAAAATCTAACACTTTAGTCTTCTTGGCATAAATTTGTGCAGTCAATCCACTTTCAACCATATTATCTACAGAAAACCTCAAATTTTTTTTTGTCAACAACAGTCATTATATAAATTTTATCTTTTTTAAGTCTATCGCTCAATAATTTCACTGTTTTTTCTCAATTATTATACTTATTAGATGTTACATTTGCACAAGTAGAAAGAAGCTTTTAGTAAATTTGTACGCAATGTCCTGCGGGATCCAGTTATCACTAAATGTTTTTTTTACTAAATGTGATCACCAAATCCTTACGTAGTCCATAAAAATAAAAATGAAAAAAAAGTAAAAAGTACTTTAATGTGCCACCTTTATTAACATTTACATCGTATCATTAATGGACCTCATCATGCTATTTATATTACACTGTTATATCTTTTTGTATATGAAACTTACCTACTATATATTTTTTAATTTTGTTTTGCAAATAAATGCTAAATAATCTTAAAAACGCATGTTTTCTAGACAATTGAACTACTAATTAGTAATCACAGACTTCTAATGAAAGTAATTACCAAATGTAATAATGTTTCAAGGCCGCTTGTAAAGAATGTGTGACATTTTTACTGATATCTTCTCGTTAATGTGTTGCCAGTTTCTACCCGTTTCTGTTGTTTAAAAATAAACTTTTCTTTATATCTCTTATCGGTATAAGATGTGGCATAATTATAATATCTCTGATGTAAATTGTCTGTTATAGGTGAATTATGACACCACTGAAAGTCCATTATCCGCTAGTTATATATCTAACCATTTTTCATCGTTTTCCTTCATCGTTCCATCACCATCAGCTATTTTACCAATGAGAATCCAAGCGTCCGATTGCATGATGTTAATGGTTTGGGCGCAGAGAAGGCTGGTCAAATGAGTCTGTTCCGGCGTTGCTACGTCTCAGTGAGTTGATGTTGGCTCCGTTTGATATCGAGAAACTGGTCGTGGAGCCAGCGAATTGCGGAGGTCATACAGAGTTATCAACGCATCTGAATACGGCTTCTGGAACCCCAAGCGTTGACAATTATGTTGATCTGTCTGGCTTAGCTATCCAATGCGGATATACTGCCGGTGTTCTAAGCCTTCTATTTACTAATTTATGTTTAGCTAGCTGACCCGCCAGACGTTGTTTTACCATATAAATTAATTTTTCAGATAAAAGTCCCATCAAAATCGGTCCAGCCATTTCAGAGATTTGCCGGAACAAACAGACAGACAGACAAAAATTGTAAAAAATATTATTTTAGTGTATGTACCGTATATATTTTCATATACATGTAGTAAAAAAACAGTTATTTCAATATTACAAACAGACACTCCAATTTTATTTATATGTATAGATTTTAATATGTTGACTTTTGTAAATATATTTATTAGCATTGTCTTCTAGTAATTTCCTCATTTTTTAAGTTGTTTTATAAATAAAATAAATATGTACGTCATAATTTACTTCCCCGTATTGTAATTTTGTGTTGAAGATGTATTTTTTTAAATCAAAAACCTGTGCTAGATTATGAAAATAGTTAACCAATGACAGGCTAGCTAAAGTGATAGTAATGAAAATAATTCAGTAATGTTTGAGTAAAGTGTAAATATGAGTGGCTGTGTCGAAACTGCGAATGTTCAGGCGGAGTTGAAGACAGAATTAGACTCTGGCAGAACGCCTTCGTTGCGTACACCATGCGTTTACAAAATCTGCGATTTTAATTAATAATTATATTTGTGTTAAAGTTAGGAAATAAATGATTAATAATGAATATAAATATAATAAAAATTAATATTAAATGGTTTTATAAATCTCTTAAATATTCGAAGTTATTGCATTAGCAAAAGTGTCACCTCAATCACCTACGGTCGTCAGATGATGGTTGAAATAAGAAAACACTCCCACTCCATGTAAAACCGTCAAACATTCGTTAAGTAACCAAATCAAATCAAAACAATTTATTGAAAGTAGGTATATACAATACACTTTTCCACGTCTTAAATATTTACAATAGAATAATTTAATACACTATCGTAAGCACATAAATGTAACAAAAATAACAATATAAATGTCAATAATCCAAATATACATATTAGTTTTCCAAATAATTGTGTCATTTAAATATTCTTCTATCTTATAATACGCTTTTTGTGATAGTATGCGCTTAATAACAAACTTAAACTTATTTTCACTAAGACTTATAATATTTTCAGGTAATTTATTACTATTGCATTTAATACTTGGACCCAAAATTATTGATTAAAAATTTATTGCCATTGTAATTAATGAAAATATACCAACTTTCCTACGAAACGTGTGCACGTAGGACAATAATTAACGGAAAATTAAATGCTTATCGGAAAACATGTTTGCTTTTTATTCTTGCTTTAATTTAGTAACCTTTTAACGAAATGAAGCACTAATCTAGCCTTATCTTTGGGACATGATTAGTGGCAACATTTACACATTTTAAAACTCGTACTCGAATGTATGTCATGCAGAAAAGTTACTCTTCTTATAACTGGTAACAACTAGTTAAATTGGTGTTGCAAAGGAGCTCAAGTCGATAAATAAAAAAAAATATGACATTATTGTCATAAAAAATATGTTATATTTCGTCGTATCGATTCGGGAATATAACGGCCGACCGGCAGATAGTTCCACAAACCGGTAGAATGTGTGTGAAGCGCGCGGCTGTAGAATACCAGACATCAACGTGTGTCAAATTATGTAGAAGTTACATTGATGTGTAACATCTTGCCCCTTGATTGCTGGATATTTTTATGGGAGTGAATTGCACTTTTCAATGATAATAAGGGATGAGGCGAGCAGGACGGTAATTCTTGACATACCCAAAAATTCTGTGCGGCACTACGATTGCGCTCGTCACCTTGAGACGTAAGATGTTAAGTCTCATTTGCCCAGTAATTTCCTTTTGCTGCTATTTTAGTAAGTCAATAAATCGTTAAGGTCGACAATTCTGCGAAATTTCGAATTCGATTTTAAAGTAATTTTAATGAGTTTTACAATAACATACACACCCGCTTATCATTTAAAGCAAAAAACAGTCTACAAGAAAATAACATTCTTTTGCGAGGATAACTTTACCTACAAATTAGAAAAATATTAAGTACCTAGGTACTAGCATATAATTTTAACAGCAGTTGTTAACAAGGGATGTGGGATAGGTTGATCAAGTAATAATTGCGAGCCAAATGTCATTGGTAGGTTTTTTACGTTTTAATTTTCTTAACTGTTTTATTTTACTTTGCAATTTTTTAGTGAGTTGAATACATTTTTTTGCGATTAACCTCTGTTAATTATTTTAAAGTTGACAGTATCTAGACGCCTTTAACTAACTAATGACCTTAGATAATTATCTAATTAAATTTATATGTCTGGATAGATCTATCTTGCTGCTAGGCAACGCAAGGCAAGAGGCAAGTTTTTTACTTTAGTGTGCATATCAGCTACATAAACACTCGCGATACGTTGCTGAAAATAGAGGCTAACTGTTCACCGCTATGTTTTCACGTTCACTGATGTCTATCTATATAGACGTATATTATTATCTATGTTTATGACTTTAAAAATCTTGCATAGCATAAGTTCATAGTTGTAATTAGAATTCTAAACTTACATTATGTATCTTTATATTTTTAAATTCTAATTTACAGTCTACTGCAAATATTTGTATAATAAATAGATAGATATATTGAATATCTTGCCAAATCTGAAATACGTTCAGCCAAAATTTATTCAACGTTATTCTTTCACTAAGCATTGTAATATTATTCCAAGAAAATCATATAAGAATGGACACCCTACTCAAAACGGAGCTTTTCTGCGCATTATGCAATGGTTCCAATGCTTATTATAGTTAGTAAGAAAACTTCTTTCAACCGGCGAACATCTGTGTCGTGTCCAACTGTGTGTTTTGTTGTTTTATTGTGAGTGCTTGTGTGTCTGTGCTGTCAATATTACTAGACATGTAATCTGATGTGTCACGTGACTACTAAATATAGTTAATTCTCATTATATATGTTAGGATAATATAATTATAGCTTTTTTACTTTTTGATACGACTTTTTGATGACAACGAAATAAAAAAAACATTACAAATAAAGAACAGGCCAAATGTTTTTTTTTCACGCTGAGGTTTTGTAGTAAGAGGAGAATAAAAAATAATTTAAGAAATATAAAATGACTATTCTCCAGTTCCGATATTAACGTTCCTAAAAATTTCTTGCTTATGCCTTCAATGTAAATAAATCTATTATAAGTTTTCACAAAATAACATCTCATGACAAACAGACAACTTGACACTGTAGAATAGCTGATGTTTTGATGATATTTGTTACTGATTGATAATTCATTTAATTTTTTCTTATTCAAAGTCAATTAATATTTTTATTCAAAATAATATTTAACAATAACTTATTGAAAGTTTAAATAATGCGGAAGGTAGAAAGGTACCTGAGACCATTGAAAATCAGCAATAAATCTCAGAGATTTTGCTTTTTTCTTAAATTTAAATTCTAGTATTGTTGTGAGATATTTATTAAAACTAATGTGTATCAATAAACTGTAAATTAATAATATAGATCAAACGCTTGCAATTGAAGGCCACATTTCAAATAAATATAATCAAACTGGAAAACGGAACGAACATAAAACAGCCGTTATTAAACCTATCGCATTCGTAAACAGTACACGCACGAAAATAGTTTACAAAACCATCAAAATTATTCAAAACACATTAAACCTTACTGCTACTTAGAAAAGAGAATACATTGCTATGTACACAATTTAAATTACAGATATTTTAAATAGCTTTGCTCTGAATTTTTTGAGACGTGATTTAATATGCACATGTGGGATTAAGAGGCTGTATTATTCAAAACAAGGCTCTATTGTGTAAAATATAGAGCACATATTAATTGTAAATTAGTTTTTGGCACATGTATACAGTAATAATTAGTCACCATGTCATGTCTTCTATCTTAGTGACGTCAGATTACATGTAGCATTGTCGTTAAAACAGAAGGTGAATTTAGTGTTCGAATAGAATTTAGTACGCAAACAATATCCGTACTTTAAGTAGAGTGAAAAACAGCGAAAATGATGACAATAAGTGAAAGTCAGTTCTCCTCAAACAAAATGTCGAGTATTCACAAGATTAATGACCGGGTGGTTCACAAGGATGCATTCGATGACGTCAACACTTCATCAAGTGTGAACAGCACACTCATCACCAAGCGGGGTTTCAAGCCTTCGGATATGTTCGATCCTAAAAAAAAGGAATTCCTTACAAACCTCAGTTATAAATTGTTCCCTGTAAGTTGGGTAAGTTTATCTTATTCAATTAGTGCTAAGCTTCTAACACGGTGTGCCGCAAGGAGACATATTGGAGCTGCTGTATTAAAGTATGGTATAACGTAATTATAATTAATTAATTGTATTCTCATTAATGACTTTTAGTTGATTTGAATATTTAAATGTACATATCAATAAACTAAAATTAAAATATCTACTTCGCCTGACTCATTCAAAACCATCCGATAGTCAATTAGAAAAATTAAGTCCTATTTTTAACTTCCATATAAACTTCAGACATCACGTCTAATTAAGGTTTACAATCGGATAATTATAAAAAACTATGACATTTTTTTATGGATGATTGCGGAACTGAAGTCGCAGTGGCATATAGCTCGAAGGGCAGATTCCGATGGGGCTTTTGCGGCAGAAAAGTCCTCGAATGGCTACCACGTACTAGAAGATGCATTTCATCTTGTGAGGGGCCTCCTTACAAGATGGACCGATGATCTGGTCAATATTGTGAGGGGCCTCCTCACAAGATGGACCGATGATCTGGTCAGTATTTTGAGGGGCCTCCTCACAAGATGGTCCGATGTTCTGGTTAGTATTTTGAGGGGCCTCCTCACAAGATGGTCCGATGATCTGGTCAATATTGCTGGAAAAGGTGGGATGAGAGATATCTTTGGGAGGCCTTCGTCTTGCAGTGGGCGTCTTTCGGTTGAAGTAATGATGATGGTGATACTTTTAGTGAATCATCAAAGAAGCACTTGCAAACAAAAGTAGAATACAGAAGAAACGGCTGAAATGTCCTCATTGTTTAAAATATACGGGCCGCTTCCTCCATCTTTGCTCGTGTTATTAAGTTTATGCCTGACTATCGAATAACATTAAGGTCACATTTTCATTTGTTTTCATACAGAGCTATCTGCCAGAGAAGTCCCGTCAAAAAATCTCTAGTCATTTCGGAGTTTAGGGGGAATAGACTATATATGTCTAGACAAAGAATATTTTAAAAATAAGTATTCTATTATGCCGTGCCAAAGTGTCGTATTAACATTTATTTACTTATATCTAGTAAAAGCAGATACTTCAGTTGTGTGTAGATGTATAGATAATAAATCATATTTAAATAGGACGATCATATATTTAATATACTATTAACTTTGATTCGATTCCGTTTGGCGTATCTCCAGAGGTTGTGAAAATAGAGTCTCCTTGCAACGATAATAAGATTGTACGTAACATTACATACACAGTAAGCGACTAAAAGACATGTTTGATTTACATAACGACAAGCTGTCTGGTTGAGTTCCACTACATAATATTAAAGTTATTTTGTTTTATGTCTGTATGATATATAAATCATACTCTACAGGCCTAGGTATATTTAGGTATCCATACAAATAAAATTGTAAGGATTGTCGTCATAATAAATTAAATAAATAAATTATTTATTTACATTGTGTTAGTCTGTGCGTCTGTGCACGATAACGTCAGAAATGGCTTAAGATGTTGGAATGCAATGTTTATTGATATGTTTGCAACACAATCAAAAAAGTTAAGTTGAATGAAATAACTCACGCTGTGCTGTTAAGGCGTTTCGATTGAATTACAATTTGAAATTTTAGTGAACTGTAGTTTGTAACATGATGGTTGGTTGGTTAAATGTATCTGAAACGTACCTATATTCTTAATTTGATGGGATTTTAACGGATTTGTCCGTTTAAAGCTTGTAAGGAATTACGCAAAGGAGACGAGGTATCTTCATACAAAACTAATTAGGATCCGTGCATAAAAGCAAATTTAAATTTTGATGATTAACGCTAGAATACCTTTAATAGGTACCAAATCATAATTCAAAAAGGCTAAGGTGGACTAAAGCACTGTTAAATAGTCATTAGATTTTGATTTAGTGCATTGATCATTTTACGTGGAAATTCGTCAAATCAATAAAACTTTCAAGGTTTTTATTTTTAGTTATTATAAGTCTACGATCAACTCAAAATAAATTTTAATCTGAGTAATAGTAGTAGATGATACTTCTATCGTTTTATTTATCATAGATAAGCACTTAGATTTTCGACCACCTCGTGCTCATTCTGAGAAACGCGGACATCGAACCCAAGACGCCAACACAGTTAAAAATAAACCACATTTAATTATACATGCACTCTACATCGCTAAGGTTTAAAAACATTGACCTCGAACACAGCGTATATTGTTCGGAGGTTCATATTTGTATTCCACAGCTGTTACGTACTCTCTCTGTAACCGTAATTTCGTTCTTAAAATCTAGGTAGCTTTTTTATGAGAGAGAGAGGAGGACAACGAGCACGGGTCACCTGATTTTAAGTGATCACCGCCGCCCACATTATCTTGCAACCCCAGAGGAATCTGACTTGAAGGTACCCATGTCGTATCGTCTCGGAAACTCCGCACAAGGAAGCTCATTCCAAAGCTTTGTAGTACGTGGAAGAAAGCTCCTTGAAAACCGCTCTGTGGATACCGCCACACATGTAGATAGCGGGGATGACATCCAAATTTGTGGCGTATCGTGCAAAGGTGGAATTCGGCGGCGGGAATCAGGTGAAACTGCTCTTCGGGGCAAACCCCCCTTGTAGAGATAAGCCGTTCAAAAAGCACTGGGTCTCCGACAATTCGAGCTGCTCTGCGTTGCACACGGTATAATAGTTCGGGCTGATACTAGGGTGCGCCAGACCAGAGATGACAGCAATACTCCATATGTGGCTGGACCTGCGATTGGAGCGCTAGAATGTGGGTCGGCTTAAAGTTTTACCGTGCTCTATTAATGTGCCCGGGTTCTTCTGGAAACTAAACTTAAATTACGACTAACTATGAATTTATTAAATTTATTATAATACCCCATAACCTATTCGTCGTCGTTACTTAAAAGGAAACAATAGCCACTTATTATTACAAACGTTCTCGACTGATTTTAGGTATTTTCAAAAAAGAAGATTGTTTTTTTTGTATTTCGTTTGTTTAAGTGCAGTGTTGGTAGGCCAGGCCCCCCATAAGATTATCTGATCAAGATAGTCGGAAAAGGGTAGCGCAGGACCGATTGGCGTGGAGATCTTTGAGTAAGGGCTTTGTCCAGCAGTGGGCGTCTTCCGGCTGATATGATGATGATGATGGTAAAGTGCTAGAGCACTTCAAACAGTGCTTACAACGGCTTAATCATTTAAGCCGCAAACAGAATCCTCATGCGCAGCCTTTGATTAGGGTTTTGGAATGGAGTTAAACCTGGAGTGTTGCTCCAGAGTTTATTACACTTTTGTGAACATGATGAATGAATGGTTGATTTAACAAGACTATTTCGGACACCAATAAACGTTCAGGATCAAATTGAGTTCTTTTAGTTATTGAGTTCACCAAGCGCATTGTTCACAAGAGGGTTGCCAAAGTTTGGCAGGTTGGCACTCTCCGAAGATTTCACAGCCAATGTCAGATCCCGGCTTACATATCATTACTTCTCAGTAAGGTTTGTTCAAATGGCCGCAGAGCATTTGAGAGCCAGTGCGCCCACCTATAGGTCATTATCAAATGCATGCTGGCGCTCGTCTTCTTTTGTAGATACAAGGTTAGAGGGGGCAGGTTTTAAGCGCATTTAGAGCTGCTTCTGGCGTGAACATTATGTCTTCTGTTGTGATAGCGCATGCAGTTCTTTGAAGGCTATTATCTAGCTTGGCAATTAAGGTCTTCTGAGAATTTTCCTGCAGACACACTCCACAGAGCCATAACATAAGGCTGTGTATAGCTAAAGGGCCATTTTGGGCTTAAGGCCCCATTTTTGGCTACAAAGGCGACTCAAACTACTGTAGACAAAGTATGCCTTTTGCACAATACCGTCCCCTTGTCTATTCCAGGTAAGTTTCAAGCCTTATGTGAGCCTCTGCTTATGTTACTTTAACGTTCTGACAGGTGTATCGGCAATCAGACAATTTGTGCTTTTACATATAAAGCCTTAGTTTTAGCTGTGGTTTTTGGGCAGGCAATCAATCTTTTCAATCAGGATATAACGTTAATCGTCCTTAGATGTTTCAAGATGACACCCATGACGTCACTTCTTTATTCCCTAGGTGAATAATATACTATTTTAGTAAAGGTCTTGGTAGACCTTCATATTTTCCCTTTCCACTATTGTTTGAGGAAAGTACGTCCTCTCTGTGTTAAGATCTGTATATGAGATGAACCATTGTTTCTTATATCTCAAATCCAAACACCTGATGGAGACAAATTGTGGATCAAAATATTTATTTTGTTTCACATTTTTAAATCTGGTAGTTAGGGTCCAAATATCACTTTTAAAATACTTCCTCTCCTACATTTGTAGGCAAATATATCCAAAAGTATACCTTGTAGTATTTATTAGTACCGTTAAAAATCTCTTAAAGTAGGTTTGCTTGCAGTTTTTAAGTCATACAGTTATTGATTGAATTTAATGTTACTGCCAAGCAACGTTTTGAAATTACTAGACATTTTTTGCAAGGGATAGGAAGATAAATAAGTACGAGAATAACCTGATAAGTGATCACAGACGCCCATCCTCTCCTGCAGCACCCCTGGATTTTATGGAGCTTTGTCTTCCATTTAGATTCCTTCTGAAGAACAGCACGCAAGAATGCTCATTCCACAGTTTGGTAGTGAAGGAGAGTAATAATGTTTGTTGAAAGTTGTACAAAGTGAAGGATTTATAAATTTCTGAATATTTATGTTTTTCTAGCGTTAAATATAAAAGACTTGGCCTGAATTCGACTTTAAACGTATTGTTAACAACAGAATCCGGAATTTTGAGGTTGGATTGAAGCCAATTCGACACAAGTCGTGTTTGTTATTTAAAAAAGATTTTTTATGAAAATAATGGACGAGACGAGCCGGACGTTCAGCAGATGGTAATTGATACGCCCTGCCCATAACAATGCAGTGCCGCTCAGGATTCTTGAAACACCCAAAAATTCTGAGCGGCACTACAACTGAGTCGTCACCTCGAGACACAAGTTGTTAAAGGAAACCCTGGTCACTAAAAATGAAGACAGTAACGATAAAACAAATAAAAACGTTTGCTTAAAATATGTAACAATTGTTATAATTACTAAACTAAATACGTATAATTTAATTAAAAGATATATAAAAGTAATGGTCCATTTATTCCAAGGTAACCGGTTCGACCAATTACCTTCGAGAGGAACAGGGGTTCAATATTGCTTAATTTTTGGATCAGTTTGCAAAATATAAGAAATTTTAAGAGCAGGTAAAAGCGATAACAAAAATCCAGTCAGTCCGTTTAACTCTGCTTTTTAACTTAACGTTTAACATAGGTACTCTAGGGGTAATACATTTACAAAATGTAATAAAACTACCACATTTTACATTACTGAGTTTGAGAAACAGATCATTATCATTTGAATTCCCAAAATTAAAATGCCTAATGTATTATTATACAGAATGATGCTGAGCTTCAGGACCTCGTCCTACCTGAAGAACCTCTCGTAAGGAAAAAGAAACAAAATCGTTGATCAAGCACTGTATATACCAATCTCGATATTATCACTTTTACATGTTTTTACGTAAACACATCCAAAACAAGGCTCACCTTGTTCAGACATAAACGTATTTAACTAACCATTTTATTTTGTTACTAATCGTGTGGATTGATTCAGTTTAAGTCATCAACAAAGCCAGTTACTGTCTTTGTGCCATTTTAATTAAAAAAAACTCCAAATTTTTTTAATATATTTTGATTATCTACTCATTCATTTGGTGCGTGAACACAATATTTTTACTTTTGGGACTGAAATCTGTAGTAAATTTAAATTTCTTGTAGATAATGCAATGTAAGAACTGGTTGTAAAATGGCTAATGGCTAAATAAATGGTTGCTTGCAAATGATATATAAGATACATGTTATCAAATGAAATTCAATGAAGACAGCTAAAGACATCCTTAATCTCATTATTCAGATATTTCCATTCATAGTGTTTTAATTGCATGTAGAATTCCACATTAGTGCAGTTCTATTGTATTGCACAATCATTTTGGTTCGACATTAAATTCTGGTAAATATATTTTTAGCATGGCAACATACAAAAGCCCACGCAACAAAATAAAATGTGTATTGAACACGCATTAAGGCATTGACCGGTATGGTTCAAAATTCTTAGAAACTGGTTGTTATTTATTAATTACTTTACGTTGCATGATAAAACACTTATTATGATGACATAAGCACCACAAAAACACCATTTGCAATTGTTAATTTAGACACATTATATATTAATATATTATCATACATTGATCATAATGATGTGTGTGTAAAGATAAAATATGGTGTATCAATATTTCAGGACGATTTGGAGAACAAACCAATAATTGTTGGTGACAAGGAGGTGGATCTGAACAAGATATTCACACCAGCGCCAGATGCTGAGGAGCATATCATCAAGAAAGACCGGAAATTCGGTAATATTCGTCTATTTTTATATTTTATGAATCATTAAGTTTTGATTGTTTTTGTATTTGACTTCTGCTTCCTAGAGATTTATTATCATTATGTGAATTATATTTTGATTGTGATAATCTAAATCATGTGGCAGACATAACTTATTGACTTAGAACATACTAGCGTATAAACGACTGACCTGACTTTGTTTAGTGTGCGCGCATCGCTCAAAATAGAGCTTAACTTTCAACCTCATTTTCTTCCGACTTTTCACAGCTGTCACAGTCTAACTAAACGTATAAATGATCTTAAGCTAATATATTGTAAGTCTTTACCTAAATGGTAGACAGTATCCTTACATTCATAAGCGTCAGTATTTAATAACTAATTAACTGATTAGTAAATTAGCAATGAAGATAGTATAGGTTCAACGATACTTAAAGTTAAGTCTTCCTTAGACTTGTAAAGGAATCTTTAAGCGACTGTAGCAGTGAACCTTTTGTAATTCTTTATAAGTATCTAGCTATTTAAGTATTCCATAAACGGCTATATCTACGACGGTTGAAGTACTAAAGTAAGTGTGACGATGCGATGCAATGATGCGATATCAGTATGTATTTGATTAGGTTATTCACAGAGTCCAACCTTTCTTTGTACAAGTTCATTATTCAATGAGTAAATTCATTTATTCCAGAAAAGACATTCGCCTCTTCAGCGTTCTACGTGCCTGGTGTGCATCCAACAGTGAAGCAGCAAATGGACTTGGCGCGAGCGATATCCAAGTCGCTCTCTGACTCCAGCAACCAGATGTCCAAGGGCCAGAGTATGTACGTCAACAGGAAGAAACGTTCAGTTAAATGGGTTCATGAAGGAAGAGGTTTGGATCTTTATTTACCTATATACGTAGGTCACACTAAAAGTTTTGCGTAACTTAAAAAAACAACATGCTATAACCAAAATATTATGTTTATTGCTTTTCAAAATACGCTCCTTTACATTTTAAACATTATTTCATGCGATCGAACAATTTTTTTAAACAGGAGGACCACAGATCTGAAGGCATGTTTTCTACGTGCTGATTGAACGCTATCACTGCCTCTTCGGAATGGGTAAAAGTGAAACCTCTCATCAAGTCTTTGATTTTGGGAAAAATACAGAAATCACAGGATGCTAGGTCGGGGCTATGTGCAAGATGGGTGACGAGTTGTACTTTTTCGGAAGTTAAAAATGACTTAGTTTTGTTTGCCGTATATGAAGAAGCGTTGTCATGATGTAGGAGAACGCGGCTTTTTGGTCGTCTTTCGCGAACTTTTTTAACACCCTGGGTAAACAAATAGTAGACCGTAGAATATCACTCGGCATTAACACTCTTTTGATCTTCAATTGGAATTGTGCAGTTGGGACCCGTAGTGAGATAAAAATGATAATTTTTTACCAACGTTTCTCGCCTGCCTCATGTTGGCCTGTTCTCATTTTTGAACACCCATTCACAAGATTGCTGTTTTTTTTCGGGTTCAAAACAATAAATCCACGTTTCGTCTCCTATTACAATGTCATAAACAGCATTAGAATGTCCGTGGTCGTACTTCATTAGCACCATTCCACGCGAGCCCGCTTCTGCTCCGCTGTCAGTTCATGATGGATCCAACGAACTTTTAACAGTCTTGCGGAGAGAGAGAACTTTTTAAGTCATAAAAAATCATGGCTCTAAAATCAAATCAAATCTAAAATTTTGATGTGTGATAAAAACAATTGACAAATGATTTCCCGTCAATTGTTTATTTATTACTAACGGCCGTTTTGAATAACCTATCTACCGTAAACGGCCGTAAGTCTTCTTGAAAGGTTGCATCATTTCAAAATATATAACATTCGAAATTCAAATAGTTCCGATTAGCTAGAAGTGCAAAACTTTTAGTGTGCCCCATGTACATACTGCAGACATAGTAAGTAGCACCTAATGAAACTGTATATTCGGTGTTCCTCCGGGGCAGTACTGCCTACGAAGTTTTTACTAGCAATGCACTTCTATTCAATGCGTGCATGATGCGGGCGACATAATTAAGGGCACATGAGTAGTGAATTATCACATCATCAGACCTTTAGGTCACATTCAAATTCAAATTCAAATATTTTTATTCAAAATAGGATTTAAAATCACTTATTGAACGTCAAAATCTATCACCCATTCAAAAGAGACTGCCTCAGACCTGAGAAGAATGGGCGCAAGAAACTCAGCGGGCTTTTTTTTTTTAATATAAAATATGGATTACAATGTAATATCGTACAATAAACATTTATAATTAAAGAGCCTGAGGGTGTTCGCTTTATTCCCAGTCCGTGGTGTCATTAAGAAAATCGTTTATGCTATAATAACCTTTCCCACACAAACTTTTTTTAACAATTCTTTTAAATTTCGTAACACATTTGTTTTGTACATTTTCTGGGATCATATTGTAGAAGTATATACATCGCCCAACAAAAGACTTACTAACTCGACCCAAACGAGTAGTAGGCATAACAAGTTTATGTTTGTTCCTCGTGTTAACATTATGAATGTCACAGTTTCTAGAAAATTCCTCAATGTGCTTATGAACATACAAAACATTATCGAAAATGTATTGAGAAGCAACAATCAAAACGTTTATGTCTTTAAATTTTTCTCTTAATGATTCTTTAGGACCTAGGTTATAAATCGCGCGAATAGCCCTCTTCTGCAGCACAAAGATAGTATTAATATCGGCCGCACTGCCCCATAACAATATACCATAGGACATAATACTATGAAAATAACTAAAGTATACTAATCTCGCCGTATCTATGTCAGTTAACCGTCTAATTTTCTTAACCGCATATGCTGCAGAACTAAGCCTATTCGCCAATCCTTCAATATGGGGGCCCCACTGCAATTTGGAATCAAGAGTAATGCCAAGAAATATAGCAGATTCCACTGGTTTTACCACCTTTCCATTTAATAAAATATTCGCATCTACATTTTTGACATTTGGCGCGGTGAATTTAATATATTTGGTTTTATGATTATTTAACAATAAGTTATTGGCGCTAAACCAGTACACGATGTCAGATAGAGCATTGTTTACTTCGTCATACAAAACTTGGCTTCGTCGAAACCGTCATTATCTTACGAAAACTGTTTATGTTTCGGTATTGGCGCGGCAGCTGCCACTCTGTATACCTATACATCTATTATATTATATCACATAACGGTCATAAAACTGACTCTCTCGTGGTACGCAAAAAAACTGATGCTAAGGAGGGATAAAGAGCCCCCGCCCTAAAGTCCGTCATAAAATGTACCTACTTAATAAAAATATTTTATAAATTTTCAGGGAGAAATACTTCAAACACGAGCACAGCACCAACACCGGTCGCCAACCATGACACTCCGTACAGGCCGCCATCTAACGCCCGAAACCAGAAAACGTACCCAAAATCGGCGCTCAAACATACTTCCAATATTCCCAAAATGGAACCGTTCCCGATTTCACCACCAATGTACAATCTAAAAGACTTAGATATTCCTGTTACGCTTGCACCAACTAAACTGAATGATGTGTACGCTTCGCCAAAAAGCCCACATTTACCTTTAGTTTCTGGTCCTAATTTCAACGTAGCGCCTCGCGGTTGGGGTGAAATGCAAAATTATTACCGACCCGTCGCACTAGATGGCGTTGGACAAGTAACGCGTGGGTACACAGATTATTAATGTTAACATTTCGCTCTAGAGGAAATTGGTTGAAATTTTGTGAAGGATGCTGGCTCTAAAAAGTCACAATATTGGCGATAAGGAAACAAAGATAAAAATATTAATTATTATTAAGTATATTTTATAACATTAATCTGTTAGTCTTTACAACTAGTCATATTTTATTAAATTTGTTATTTATTTTATGTTTGTTTTGTTAAATAGGCAACAATATAATGTAAAAAGCGATAATCAGCTGAATATTGCGTTTCATAAATGACCACGACAAAAATATATCAAATAATTGTTCATTACAATTTATTGTCAACAATGTTTATTGTTAACTTTTGTTTAAGTTAATGCAATTTTTTTGATAAATACAAATTCTCGAACCTTTATATTATGTCCAATATTGGAATATTGTAAAACCTTTTCGTCTCTACATAAAAAAACAGTCAGGGACTGTCAGAAATTTCATCTTAATTTGGTATACCTACATATTTTTAGTCTTAAGTTAACTACTTAATGTTATACCTATTACTTTTGCAATGTCTTGATATTGTGATTAATAGTTATTTATGCAACTGTTGTGTAATAACACGAATGTGTATTTACATTCGTGTTTTAATACCAAATTATCAACAGTTGCATACAAGACTTTATCTACACCCAGAATATGAATCCTCTAAAAGCTTACTGCTAACACTAAAATACCAGTCCTCGTAGTAACCTAATATCATTCCTTACTGATTATAAATACATATAAACTAAGTATTGAAACAATTATTTATTTTAGTAGTAATTTACATTTTGTATAGTGTAATAATTAAAATTCACTCGAATATAATGCCCTTTTGCAGCGTTTAAAATGAATCGCTCATTTTTTGTAAACAAAACAATAAAAATATCGAAGCAAAATGGCGGGGATTCGAATAACCTACTTTGTTTTACGGCGCGCGACGTTCTGGTAGTGTGGAACGCGCGTAAACGAAAATGTTCTTTTTTTGAAATTCATACAGATACCACGCATCGAGCAATAAGAATGTGGCTGTCTGTTGAAACTCTTTGCGCATGAAGGGATCGAAAAAGAAAAACATAGAAGTGTTGTTATGAAATTCAATACAACATTACAATACTCGTTTGGATGATGTAATGGTTATTAGAACATAGGGTGTTTTAATGTTGGCAATAAGCTGTTTCAGAATCTTTAATAGAGGATTTAAAGCATGGGTGTTGATAAAGTAAATAAGAATACGTTCCTTTAATGATGAATGTCCGCCATTTCAAAAATTTTATTTTTACGATTGCTAGTAAGTCCAATAATATAAATAACGATAATTTATACGTCTAGATAGAGTCTCTTGCTATTAGACAACCGATAAAAAAAGGCCAGGAATAATACTTTAGTATGCGTAACAAGCTACGCCTTACACTCACGATTTGTATGACACTTTATTGTGCGTGAATTGTTCAAAATAGAGGTTATTTCTAAATCAAATTTTTTTCGACGTTTTCACAGCTGTCATAGTCTATCTAGACGTCTATCTAAGAGTTAGTTAATGTATCTACAGAAATTCCAATAACTAAGTATCGCAGAGGTATACATCCGAATTTGAAATGTTATTCTAGTATTAAATGGCTATTTAAACGTAGAAAGAACCTGAAGAAAATCTTTTTAACTATCAGTAATAATTCATGGCATGAGACATTGTTTATAAATCATACAAAATGCCCCATCAATCCCATTCATACAAGCTCTCTTGCTCTCCCTTTTCCCGTAGAATATTATCTTGATTATATTATTATCAACGGGTTCGTCCTGATCCACTTTTCCTGCCATATCCAATTACAATATTTTACATTGATTTTTTTTACATACATATAAGTTGGTATGTCGCTATTGTAAGACGTGCATCACATAGAGTTAGAATATACTAGTGTATATAGTATCTGAAAGCCCGATAATGCTTGACCAATTTTGTTTTGATACTAAGGAGCTAATGCAAAGCGTGGCTGACTGTTTACGACTAAGTCGGCAAGTTTTGCCATTCGAAATCCGTTACAGATAATTTATACGAGTTTCTTGAAATCTTTTGTAATGTCAAAATTATTTTCAAGAGATCGTTATTAGATAAAGGATTACGTAATATTTCTGAATAATTCCCATTAAGTATTAAATTCTTTGGTCTAAACATTGACCGGTCCTCATAAATCTATCGAAAAAAATATTTAGATATCTAATATATTAATGATACCTTGTATTCATGATAAAATAAGAGATTTCATTTCAATCAGATTCAATTTAACTAGCTCCTTAGCTTAATCTTGCACTGTCTTACATAAGTTACTCCAAGTTTAAAATTACTTCTGCCTGTAATTCTGTCCCTCCCTCGTGTAGTTCTGTAGGGGCAAAGGTAAGATAATGACAAAAAGTTTTAAATTTGGAATAACTTAACTTAGCGTTTAATAATACTCCGGTACAGTTTACGACTTAGGATGAGTTATAGGTATATCGTCCTTAGATTGTGCTCAGGCTGTACTTAAGTAAAACTGAGCTAAGTATAAGCTTGGCATAATCTTTGATTTTGTTTTTATAGTCATTTGACAGCTGAAATTATGCTTAGCCAAATGCAAAAGTCAAGTTCGCGTTTTATCACGCTCAGCTAAGTTATACGTAAGTAAAGTCTGAGCAAATTCGAAGTCGCATCTCCGCCTTAGACATACATAAATACACATATTAATCAGCAATTTTTTTGTACCTACCAGGATTCGAACCTTACTTACAAGTCAGTTTACCTTTAATCTATGTGGTCGTACTATATTGAGACATTGCATTAGTCTTGGTACTTATATTATTAATACATGTACCAATGAATGTTACGAACCTATATTTTCTAAGTATTTTTAAAGGCAGAATTATAATAAAATGAGAGATGATATTTTGAATCTTTCATTTTCCCTAGAATATAAACTCTTTGATTTATTCTAAAGTTTCGGTGAGGAACAAATAACACAGCAGGAAAAGCTTGTACTTAATATCATTGCTGTGTTCATCCCTTCACGAGTGGAAACCAGACCAGACCCAGAATAAGGTAAAATGGGTCATAATGACAAATTGAACGCAATATATTAGCTGACTCTACTACTACAACTACCAAGAAAATCAAATAAAATTCAAATAAAACTATTTTAATTCAAAATAGAATATGAACTCAATGAAAGTAAAAACGTTGAGAAGAAACAGCAAGAAACTCAGCGGGTTCTTATTTTTTTTTTAATAAAATTTCTATACAACGCATAATTTAGCCTGACCGTGGTCGCACCTTTCCCAATCTATGATATCATTAAGAAGTCAATTATGTTATAAGTAGTAACCTTAACCACACAAATGTCTTTTAACTATTCTTTTGAATTTTGTAATACATTTGTTTTGAAAATTTTCTGGGATCAAGTTGTAAAAGCATACACTTATAACGCCTTACAAAAGACTTACTTACTCGACTTAGCCGAGTAGTAGGCGTAACAAGTGTATGTTTCAGTTTCAAGAATATTCACTTATGGGCCAATATACATACATAACATTATCGAGAATATATTGAAAGGCAACAGTTAAAATATTTTAAATTTTTTTATGCAATAGGATGACAAACGAGCGTACGGGTCACCTGTTGTTAAGTGATCACCGCCGACCACGTTCTCTTGCAACACCAGAGTGATCACAGGAGCGTTGCCGGCCTTCAAGGAAGGTGTACGCGCTTTGTGTGAAGGTACCCATGTCGTATCGTCCCAGAAACACTGCACAATGAAGCTCTTTCCACAGCTTTGTAGTACGAGGGAGAAAGTAAATTAGCGCCATCGTATGTCACCAATCAATCAATCAATCAGTATTTTACGATGGTACAATCTTACAGTTTCACATGTTTCGCCAGGTTTAACTAGGCATGCATTTTAATTTAACACAGTAAATGGTATAAGTTATTAAACACATAACAAAATTAGATTATGAAATATATCTGCATCAGGACCAATAAAATCTTAACTAAAATAATAATAAAAATAAAAAAAAATAAAAAATTACAGACTAACATAATACTAAAATCTATCCATATATATAAAAATGAATTGCTGTTCGTTAGTCTCGCTAAAACTCGAGAACGACTGGACCGATTTGGCAAATTTAGGTCTTGAATTATTTGTAGAAGTCCAGAGAAGGTTTAAAAGGTGAATAAATAGGAAAATGCTGCTAAATTAAATAAAAACAACAAATTTGTTTTTCCTTTGATGTGTCCATACATAATTTCTATGAGAGAATTTATTGACGCACGGTTTGACAGTTCTGCTGTGAAACAATTTCATTACGACAGCAGGGTGCATATTTTACGAAGTATTTTTTGATGTTATGATATGTTATTGCCAAATTCATATAAAAATATTATTTTATTTATTATATACAGAATAACGTCTGTCGGGTCAGCTAGTAATTAATAAATATTGTTTAATTAATTGTTAGTAAAAAGTTTCACATTTCAAGTCACCTCATTATTCGCATTCAGAAATTCATTTGTCGTATAAAATAATCGCTCACTTAACCAGTGTTTAAGTTTTTTCTTGAGAAGTCTTTTATTTAATAATTTTAAATTAATGGGCAGTTTATTGTATATTCTGACACTCATAGCTAGACAGCTTTTGTCATACTGCAAGGTCAGTGAGATTTCGTCGAAAATTAGTCCATTATCTATCAGCACACCTACACACATTATTGACGGATTTGGATCAATTTTCTAGGTATATGCACTCTTATTCATATTTTATAAGTAAGAGACATTTAAAATGCCAACAATATACAATCAGGTGTAACAAAAAAGTTATATAACAATACAATCAGATACGTAGATAGTAACCGTTAAATATGCTAATAATAATAGTCATAATTAGCTAAGAAAGTGAGTTTTAATATTTCAATGATTAATATTTATGTAGTCATTTTAACAAATGGTTTAACCATCCATTCCTTTAGGCAATACTTTTGCAGCTTTTACACCGAAGACTTACCCCCTTATTCATAATGGTCCGCTAACTTTAAACAGCCGCTAAGGAGTTTTTTTTTCTCATTCTGACTTAGGTCAATAGAAGAAGACAGAGTGAGAATTAGCAATGCTTTAAGTAAGAAGACTCTTATGATTAGGGTGAGAGATCTATAGAGCGTACTTAGACTTTGCTTAGACTGTACTTACGTAAAACTTAGCTGAGTGTAAGCTTAACATAATCTTTGATATCGTTTTTATACTCGTTTGAGATTTGAAATACCAATGCAAAAGTTAAGTTCGCGTTTCATCACACCCAGCTAAGTTATACGTAAGTAAAGTCTGAGCAAAGTTTCGACTTACGTAAGCCACCCATTCAAAATACTGCCTCAGACCTGAAAAGAACGGGCGCAAGAAACTCAACGGTTTTTTTTTTTATAAAAATATGAATTACAATGTAATATCGCACAATAAACATTTATAATTAAAGAGCCTGAGGGTGTTCGCTATTATTTTCACAGTCACGCCGTATCTATGTCAGTTAACTGTCTAATTATTTAAGCGCCTATGCAACAGAACTAAGCCTATTTGCCAATACTTCAATATGGGGGCCCCATTACAATTTGGAATCAAGAGTATTGCCAATGAATAAAGCAGATTCCACCGGTTTTACCACCTCTCCGTTTAATAAAATATTCGAATCTACATTTTTGACATTTGGCGCGATAAATTTAATATATATAGTTTTATGACTATTTAGCAATAAGTTATTGGCGGTAAACCAGTACACGATGTCAGATAGAGCATTGTTTATTTCATCATATAAAACTTGGCTTCTTTTCACTTTCAATATGAGTGAAGTCTCATCCGCAAACAACACTACCTTGTGTTTTTTTCTACAAGGTTAGGTACATCATTTATATGAATTAGGAAGAGGAACGGTTCAATAATAGACCCTTGTGGTACCGAGACAAGTCCCAGGAGATCTACTGCCATTCACATTGACCCTCTGAATTTTATTATTTAAATATGAGATCAGACGATCGAGCCCAGATCCTTTTATACCTGATAGTGACATAGTTTCCTGACCAGCGTTGAATGTTGAATACAATCGAAAGCCTTAGATAAATCACAGAAGATACCAAGTGCATTCTGTGATTCCTACCAGTCCTCAAAAGTATTCCTAGTGAGTTTAACACCTGCATTTGTAGTCGAGCGACCCCTAGTAAAGCCAAATTGTTTTATATGAAGTTACTTGTAAGTGTTAAAGTAAGTATTTAGTTTAATTATTTTTTTTGTTTAATTTTACTTAGGTTTGGCTACACGAAACAGAACAATAGTTATTCGGGTCACAAGTGCATCCCGACTTAAATATTGGTGTAATAATGTTAGGGAACACGCCATGTCTAATACAATTATTAAAGACTATTGGATGATATGGTGCTATGACGTCAATTACTGAACTTATAACTTTTACAGATATGCCCCATATATCTGTAATTTTGTTTTTTCCTTTCTAAGATCTGAAAGTTTTAATTATTTCTGCTGGGCTAACAACACTGAATTTTGTTTATATTCTTTAACATTTTCCAAAAGAAGTGACTCAGCAACACTGGTGGAGGAGACAAGAGATCAAAAATTTCTCTCAAGCAGAAGCTACTTCCTGCTCAGGGAGCTCAGATTTTAGTATTGTTTATTATTATATTATATTCAAAATTGTAGTCTTTCGCTCTTCCAGATTCCCAGTTAATAATATTTTAGTCATTTTCATTTTATTTGATGCATTTTTCTATTATTTCTCTAATATGCATTGACTTAGTAATAGTACATACTTTCTTAAGTAATTTAGACTATTTTTTCACATATATGAGAAAAGATACATCATGTCGTCATGTTTTCTGTTCTTATGGCTACTTGACCAAAGTGGTCTGATCTCAGATTACTAATTATTGCTGATTAACTATTGACTGAGAAATAAGTTTATAATTACTAAAAATATTATCACGCAGCTTTTAGAAGTGCTGGATTACATTACGGTACAGTATTCTGTATGAAAACATTACCGAGTCTACTTCTGCGACCATGTCAGGGTGATTTAAATATGATTTCCTTTATATATTAGTTTATTGTTGAAATTTTCATTTATTTACTATAATTTTTAGATTTATTGTTTCTGAAGGTTAAGTATCTGTTTTTTATCTAATGTCATCTTTGAAGCTCCACGCTGTATATAGCCTCAACACTTCCGTATAACTTGATTCATTACACCGCGATTCATGTAAATTAGCATAATCCTTGCTTTCTTCTCGAGAGCAGAGAACCAGATATTAGGGTTCCGCTGGTATTTAAAAAACCTATGTGCGATTTACTTAACTATTTTATTGAGATATTTTTTGGATATAACAAATATTAAAAGAAATGTTTTATATCCTTTTTTTTTCTCGAGAGTAGGAAATACAGTTACTTATTTACGCCCCGGAACGGGGCCCCATACCGACTAAAACCTCCTATATGCTGTTGGCCCTGAAGGCTTTTACAGCGACAGGACGTAGGCCGTGGAGGCCGCAAAGACTACGCAACAACAGTCGCGTGGCGTCTCCTAAGGAGACTCGAACCTCGGACCGGCTGTGTGCTTATGGGAAGGAGAGAGAATGATATTGAAGATGAAAGATGCAAAGATGAGAAGAACACAAGTGTATGTTTGTGTCTGTTTGTGGAGTGGGTTTGTGATTGTGTAAGTGGTGTATGTCCGTCCGTCAGTCAGTCCGTTTGTGAATTTTATACCCGATGGGTTACCATCATTAGACCAGATTATCAGTTAATCCCGTACTGATATTCCACTATCTGCTCGTCAATCCGTTTGTCTGTCAGTCAGATTGTATTGTGATTCAGATTACAGAACATGAACCGCAACTATAGCTAACAGATGAAATTTTGACAGAATATGTAATCTATTAATTTGAAAATATATGTGTTAGATCATCAAATTTTGGTACATATATGAATATGTGCCGTTTATCAATATTTGTCATAGAGATTGACCGAAAGCAAAATACTACATACTTCACACTAGCACACATGAACATTTTAAATTTAGTTTTGAGCAATGAGTAGTGTTTTTCTATTATGCTAGTATACTAACTTTATGGCTTAAGCTGTACGTACTAACGTTATATCTTCTCAAAGTAAGTACCTAACAATCTGATAGAGGGCATTGTGCATTTTCTCCATGAAGTAACGGAAGACCGTTTACTGTGACAATAAGGGACGAGACGAGCAGGACGTTCATTTTATGGTAGTTGATACTCCCATAACAATGCAGTGCCGCGCAGAGTTCTTGAAAAACCCAAAAATTCTGTGCGGCACCTTGAGACATAAGTTGTCAAGTCTCATATGCCCAGTAATTTCACTAGCTACGGCGCCCTTCAGACCGAAACTCATTAATGCTTACACATTACTGCTTCACAGGAAAAATAGGCGCCGTTGTGGTACCCATAATCTAGTGCAACGGAGCCCCCGATTAAAAAATGTGTAAAGAATCAAATTTCGGTCAAGACGTCACGATAAATAAATATTGTTAATAATGCTAATTATATATTATTAAGATATAGTAATGAAATAAAGAAAAATTATTTAAATATGTTACCTGTTAATATGTTCCTACGAGTTACAAACTAGAATATTTTTAATACATTTGACATTCCGGTTATACAAACGTGGATTAAATTGTGTTAATTTAAACATGTATTCTAAAATCAAGTGACATTTTCTCTCAATTGAACATAATATTGTACGGAACCATGGAACAATCATCGCCCAATAATCTTGCCACTGGACACGCGAGTCGCGAACTACGAACACACGTGAACTCTAGCATGTTGGTTGTAACTTTAACGTTGTACGTCAGTCTGTCCCTAACCGTTGTTGAAGATTGTAGTTTATGTTGGCGGATTCTTTGCGACTGGTTTTGTTTTGATAACATGACTTCCTGAGTGAGTATTTATTATTTATCAACTCCTGCTTTACTGATGTTTTACGTGGATTGTTATACTTATATTATTATGTTTATTTCGATTATAATAATTTTCAGTTGCTACATGTGACAATATGTAAATAATCCTAGACTAAAAATATAATCTCAAATCTTATGAAGCTAAGTATGTATCTTAAGTCTGTCAACTCTGTACAAGGGAAAGCTTGTCCCAATATGTGACGGAATTCCACGACAACGGGCATAGTTATTATTAGGGCATGCGTCTGGGTACATCCAAAGGCACATTAGATCTACAGATTTAAACGCGCGTATTCTACTCGCAAAGAATCCTTCACATTCTTGAGTTTTTTCCAAAGCTGTATCGGAATGATATGAGTAGATTATTCGATTATTATAACGTTTATTGAGTGTTACAAGACTACTATAGTATCTTTCAGGACGTATACAAACACTGTAATGTGTTATAATGTTTTATTTTATGCGATTGTCCAGCGGAATATATAGTCTGATAGTGCACTTTAGAGTCCAATAACGAAAATACTGCAAATGTGTGTATACGTGTTAAAAAAAATACAAAAACGATTCACTTTAACCTTTTATTTTACCGGTATTTGAACTGAAACATACATTTATGTTTATTTTGTGTAAATATAGGTATTTCTAAATATGCAGTTTTTTTCAGTTAATTGTTTGAACCCAATTATTTTGCAAAATTACTTTAACTAAACATTATTTAAAATCAAGCCATGTGTCGTTCTATTTGTGCCGGATTCGCAAAATCGAAGTGATGCAATCCTAAACATATTTTTTATATCCTTACAATTTAACATTTTCTACTTATGAAAGTTAATTGTAAGTAAATAGTTACTAAGTGAGTTGCAGGCAATTATTTCTGAAACAAAATACTTACTAATAATGAGTACCTACATAGCTCATTAGAAATTAAACCTATGCGATTATTGCGAACATTATCAAGAATTTTACTGTGACTTATTAATGTCTTAACATCTGTATGTAATATAACATAAATCTATTACATTATTATTATATTATTATCTGTTGGTAATTTCATTTCTTGTGAATTATTGTGATAAATAAATGTTTTATAAATCACTGACACCAATTCTACGATTTTGGTATTTTCATGTTTGTCCGTCTGTATGTTGTATAAGACAAGTACAGTTTGAATGATCTTAATGAAAATTGGTTTGTATAATCATGTGATTGCCTAATGGCAATGCTATATTATGACTACATTCTGCCCGACTTAAAATAATTACAATGGATAAAGTGTACTATGACCTTGCCTAATCGTGTAAAATTTCATGATTGGCTTAAAGTATAAGTTAGGCTGTTCTATATCCAAACAACAAACAAACAAACTAATGTTAAGTCAAATATTTTATATATTTAGGTTTGTGTATTCCAATGTAGTCGTGGTTTTTCCCGATTCAGGTGATTCAGGCTAGGTAAGTCTGTCATTTCTGATGTCATATTGCACAGTTTATGGTACCCAAAATTAACAGAGATTTTGAGAGGGTTCAGTTAATTCCTAATAATTTCTCATTAAATTTTAAACGTGTACGTCTAGATAAAGCTGTTAGACATCCGAAGAAAACAGGCCAGGCTTACAACTTTTTTGTGCGTGACAATCTACGTCTTACATTCGCGATTTGTATGTCACTTTGTATTAGTGTTTTGCTTAAAATAGAGGTTAACAGTCAACCTCAAATTTATTCGATGTCTTCACAGTTTACACATCTTTAATAAAATGAATCTAAGCGTGTACACTTTTCTGTGAGGGAAACTTTTTCCATTACAGGCTTTGATTTGAGTGTGAATTGCTTTTCGTGATATTTTACATCTCTTTTAAGTCATTTACTCAAAATTAAACTTATATATTTTAGATATGCAGGGAATTGTTATTGTAGATTATTGAGATACACTAGCATCTTCTCGTACCTACGCAGGTTAATGTCGAATCAAGTGTTCAATATGCTCAATTCACATACACCAAAACAATTACCCAGAAAATGAAAACTTGTTTTGAAAACATAAAAATATTCGTTAAAAAAACATACCAAATCATAAAGAAAAACATAACATCCTATCGATCCCGCAAGGATAAAATCAATTCATTACCATATCCCCGCTACTTCATATGCGTGGACTTAAGTCTATCTCGAAATGTTAATGTAAGATAAAACGGAGATTCGTTTCTCGCTGAGTATGGCAATTGTTTGAAAATACGAAAAAAAGCTTTTATAATTCTACTAGGTACAGAAATACTTACCAATACGTACACACACACACCATTGTTAGTCACCTTAAAATATGTTGCACAACTATGAAGAGACTGACCCCTATGATACGAGTCACAGGCTATCCTAGTTTGAAGGTCGAGGGTGATTCGCAATGATAAGCAAAATTGTATTTCCTTTTAGCAGATAAAGATTTATATATAATAATAAATATTTATAAGTTATTCTAACTAATTAAATAGGTAATTAAATTAGTTTAAGTTACGTTTTATTCAATTTTAAAAGTAGAAGTCGCTTCTGTAGCTTAGACCTCTTCCAAATCTTTCCAATTATCTTGGTCTGCCTTTTCTACGTCCCCCTTGCGGCCCTCTCCAACGTTATGTTCCGTTAATGGTCTTGTCGACGTGCCACATGTCCCTTCGCCATGCCCATTCGCACTTCAAGGAATGGACCAGTCACCAGGGCATTCGATGCTATCTTGTACTTCCAAAATGTGGTCGACGTCCCTATTTTCCGAATTTTATGTATAACTTTGTATTATTTTTAATTAACGCGAGAAAAACAACAAAAAACAATCAATCATCTACACCAATGTAGAAGTGGCGTTCAGGTAATGAGATGAGATGCTCTTGGGCGTCACGGGCTATCTTAAAATCGGCAGGCTGTATTAGTTGTCACGCCAGCATTAGTGAGGTCATCCGATGACATTTGCCGCTCTAAATATACCAGCTGTTGTAGAGCCAGATGGTATTACCCGTCGCGATGGCAAGCGTCCTAATGGAATGACGCTGGTGGCTTGGGCACGGGGAAGGGCGCTGGTGTGGGACGCGACTTCCGTTGACACTCTGGCTCCTTCTCATGTCCAAGTTACGTCAGTTGGTGCTGGGGCTGCTTCTACTGCCGAAGACAAACACCTTCGCAAATATGTCGGTCTCAATGACTCAAGCGTCTTTGTGCCTTTTGGTTTCAAGAAACTTGGCCCGTTTGACCCAGAGACGCGGAGAATGTACAAAGTACTGTGTATCGCCTCAATAGGGCTGCTGGCAACTGAAACACTGGCAGCTATTACGGTCAATCGGATCGGCCTAGCTATCCAACGTGGAAATGCTGCCAGTAATCTTGGTACACTTCTCCGTAATGATAGTTTTAATTTTATGTAATCATAGTATTGTAAACATAGTTATAAGATTTGTTTTGTTTAAATAAATTATGTAACTAACGCGAGGTGTTACACATTTAAATAAAGGATTAAGACGTGTGTTTGCGTAAATGTTACATTTTCATTATTATTTTAGTTAGCCTGATGTTTCGTGATCTTTTTAGAGCACGTCTTCAGGGGGACATCTAATATAAAAACACAGTTACAATAACACGCGTTTTAATCCTTTAAAAATGTTTTACTTATATTTCTAATATGAAAATAGTAAAGGCATAAAAGGCATTTATTTTCTCAAAATTGATTCCCTTAGAATTCTTTTTGATGTCATTTCTAATAACTACTAGATACTACTACCGCTTCGGAAACAAATGGCGCTCTGATTTTCAATAAAAATATTTAATATTGTACAGTCATTTCTATCGCTATAAAATAATCACAATCTAGTCCCAGGCTGTCCGATCATTTAGATATTCAGCAGTGGAGTAATAGGATTTACGACTGAGCCATTTTTTTATAAAACATTTAAATTTATTTATAGAGAATGCCTGAACAGTGGCTGGGACTTTATTATAGAAGTGTATACATTTACTCTTAAAGCTATTATGTATCTTATGAAGCCTACTAGAATTAGTTACAAGCAATCCCTTATTTCTAGTGTTATAAAATATTAATAACCAATAGGTAAGTAGCTCATTAAGGTTTACACGGGACCTATATAATATGGCAACACCAATATTTTAAAATCAGTTTTCCTGTCTGTTACTCTCATCTCCAAAACGATCGATTTTGACGGGACTTACAGAAACAGATAGCCCTTGTGTATTAAAAAAAGCTACTTAATACCTCTTCCATTAAAAAAAAAATAGGGTAACGTGCAAATCAATAAACAAAAACGAATTAAGTGGTCAGATTTTTGGGTCATTCAAGAATCCTGAGCAACAGCTGAACGTCCTGTTTGTCTCGTCCCATATCGTCATAAAAAAAAAATTCCACATAAGTGCACATAAGGTTAACTAAAAACCAATCATTTAGTTCATCACTTTAATGGCATACTTTGTTCCAATTAATATTTTATTGTTATTAGAATAAATAATACCTAACTCACACCTAACATATATATTTACAATATTATAACAGTAGCGATATTTATAACCTAGGTCCTAAAGATTCATTGAGAGCAAAATTTAAAGAAATTAACATCTTTGCTGTTGCTTCTCAAAGAATTATTGTATGTTCATAGGTACATAAGGAAATTTGCTAGAAACTGGCATAACCATAATGTTTACAACAAACAAACTTATAATGCCTACTACTCGGCTAAGTCGAGTTTGTAAGTCTTTTGTGGGGCGATGTATTTTATGCTTTTACAACAAAATCCCAGAAAATATTCAAAACAAATGTATTACGAAATTCAAAAGAATTGTTAAAAAACGTTTGTATGGTTTGGAATTGATAAAAAAGGTTACTATAACATAAATGAACTTTCTTAATGATACTGATGTATAAATATACTGATTGGGAATAGAGCGACGCCCCACAGGCTATTAAATAATAAATTTTATTGTACGATTTTACATTGTAACCATGTTTTTATATTAAAAAAAGAAGCCCGCGCCCGTTCTTCTCAGGTCTGATGCATTCTTTTGGAATGGGTGGTAGTTTTTGACTTTTAATAAGTGATTTTATAGTCTATTTTGAATAATAATATTTGAATATATACAATTATGAACTTAATATTATAATCATTCACTTATGAATAAACTAATGACTTTTTCGGTTAGCTCGTGTTCAGAACGAGTTTGTTTTATGTTATCAGTTGAAAAGTACTCATTTTAATCATCCAAGTCTGTACTAATGTACCTACATAGATGATTAAAATAATTAAAAAGTAACAAAATATAAAATATGTATTGAATATATTTAAAAAAATACTCGCTATGTGTTTCACAAACAATACCGGAGCCAAAATAGTAGTATTAAGTTTTGTCTGTCTGTCTGTATGTATGTCCGGGAAAAACGAAAAACTACTGAACCTATTCATTAAGTCTATTTAATTAAATGTTTCATGAATATTAACAAGATGCTGGGACGACTAATTTATAGGCATAGTATTTTTACTGCTTAGCATTCTCGCGAACGACATCCGGGCGCGACTTTAAAAAGGCTATATATACCATTAGAGAGAAAGTGCAAACTGCCGTGAAGCAGTAATGTGTAAACATTACTGTGTTTCTGTTGGAAGGGCGCCGAAGCTAGTGAAATTACTGGGCAAATGAGACTAACATCTTATGTCTCAAGGTAACGAGCGCAATTGTAGTGCCGCTCAAAATTTTTGGGTTTTTCAAGAATCCTGAGTGGCACCGTATTGTACTATGTGGGGCGTATCAATTACCATCAGCTGAGCGTCCTGCTCGTCTCGTCCCTAATTTTCATCAAAAAAAAAATGAAAAAAAAAACTGAACTGGCTTAGCTTTTGTTTTACCATATTCCATGCTCATCCTAGTTCTGATCATAAGTTAGACCATCTCCACATTACAGATAATGATCTAATTCATAACGCACCACAAAACGATCTCTACCGTAGCGTACCCACCGCGAGACAGCGCCTGTCAGCGTGAGGCTTAAGAGGGGACCCGGATCAAGCGAAATTTGAAAAATAGGTATTTGAAGAAACTATTGCCTCCGCACTGGACCAGAAGCACTATTATCTATGTGTGCGTGAAAAGTCGGTGTTTGTGTGCGTAATGCTAATGTGATACAATTCTTAGGCGGAAAATACATTTACGTATTGAACACCACGAAACGGGACTCATATGTCGGGCTCGGGTTTTAACACCCCCTACCGACTAAAAACCTTTGTGCTGATAGCCCTAAAGGCTTTGACAGCGAAGCCGGGCTGGAGCCTTGATTATAATGTCACTTTTTTATGTTTTTTTATATGAAAATAAGGGACGAGACGAGCAGAACGTTCAGCTGATGGTAGTTGATACGCCCTACCCATAATAATGCAGTGCCACTCAGGATTCTTGAAAAACCCCAAAAATTCTGAGCGGCACTACGATTGCGCTCGTCACCTTGAGACTAGATGTGAAGTCGCATTTACCCAGTAATTTCACTAGCTACAGCGCCCTTGAGACCGAAACAAAGTAATATTTTCAAATAACTGCTTCACTGCAGAAATAGGCACCGTTGTGGTACCCATAATCTAGCCGACTTCCTGTGCAAAGGAGCCTCCCACTGGTAAAAGAAACTGGTAACACTTGCACGTGTATAATTACTTGGCGACAGAATTTTGTGCGGTGTCGATATTAATTATCATGCAATAAACTACAGGCGATATGTTTGGTTTTCCAAGAACTTCCATATAACTTACTTCATGTAAGCAAAAAGTATTTTATCGTGTTCGGATACAAAATAATATGCAAAACAGCACCGGTTCGGTTTGTGATAAGCGAATATATAGATGTTACATAACGTTGATAATATTCCAATCAAATTCTCTTATGCAATGAGTAATTAAACTGTTGTTTAGCCTATTACAAATCACTCTTACTTATTTCAATATTCTTTCATTTTATCCTACTAATATTATAAATGTGAAAGTTTGTATGTCTGGATGTATGTTTGAACTTCTTTAGCGCAAAATGTACTGAATAGATTTTGATGAAACTTTACAATAATATAGCTTACACACCAGAATAACAAATAGGCTATAATTTATAAAACTATAGTGTGAATTATACAAAATATAAAAGAAGTGTGATTGTTACTAATGAATACAACTAGCGCCATCTCTTATCAACTAGCAAGCAAAAGATCAATACAATTTATATGGCAAAACAACGTTTGCCGGGTCAGCTAGTTAATTATAATTACAAAAATTGCTTCAATCTAAAGTTATTGAGTACAGTAGCTGCATCATTCACACACACCGTAAATAAATAAAGGTATTGTGTGAGCATTTTATAAGCGATTATGCCTTTTTGATACCTAATATAACTTGTACACTGTAAAACTGTCTCATAAATAAAACCAAGAGTCACCTTTAATGTATTAATTCCTCTGGATGGCTCATATAAGGCAAAAAAGATATTTATTTACTCAAAATTGATTCCTTTTGAATTATTTTCGATGCCTTTTCTAACGCTACCACCACTTCGGAAACAAATGGCGCTCTGAGAGAGAAGAAGCGGTGCGAGAAACTCTCCCAGCATTCTTTTTTAAAGCTCTTTTAAATAAAATATACAATATTGTACTGTCATTGTTATTGCTATAAATAAACATAATCTAGTCCCAGGCTGTCTGATCACTTAGATATTCAGCTGTGGAGTAGTTGGATTTACGACAGAGCCATTTTTAATAAAAAAAAAATATTTATAGGTAATGCCTGAACAGCGGCTGTGATATTATTATAAAAGTGTATACATTTACATTTAGTTATTATATATATAAGATAGCTCACTGGGAAACCCTGTGCAGAGCCAACCAGTGATTACCGTCTGCTATGTAATTTAATTTAATGTTGATGAATGAGTGCGTTGCTGAAGATAGAGGTTTATATTTCGACGCTATTTTTTGACGTGCTCACAGCTGACTATCTATCTAGCCGTATAAATTATCTAAGTTGTTTATCAAAGGTATTTCTAAAGAAACGTTTATCTAAAATATCTATAAAAGAAAGTTGCAAGGCATCGAACGGTGTCGAAAACACTTTCTACAAAAGAATATGTAAAATATTCGCTAAAAGGAGGTATTATAAAAAATATTAGATGTTGTAAGTGATAATTTTTTGCGGACCGACTTTTACCCATAAAATATACAAGCCCAATATTTGCATATTAGGAAATTGACTTGAGGTTAAAGAGCGACCTCTTTCAAATCTTAACAATTTGTTATTTTTTTTAAAAGTGATAAGTATAACCGTCACTTCTGGGATTAATTACACAAATTAATTTCCTATTATGCAATTATTGGGGTTGAGCAGGTTACCAACTGCAAAGTAGATCCTGTAGATGAAGCCACAACCTGAGTGTTAAACAAGACATATCGAGATTTATGAACTTTACGTCACTCGAACGGTTGGCTCAGTGGAAGAGCGCTCGCACGGAACGTGAGAGATCACGGGTTCAAGCTTTGCTTATCTAAAACTTAGCTGAGTGTAATCAAACGCGAACTTGACTTTTGCATTGGGTTGTCTGAGCTTATGCTCAGCATAATTTCAGCTGTCAAATGTACAGTAATTTGAAATGAAATCAAAGATTATGTTGAGCTTACACTCATCATCATCATCAATCTCATCTAGAGAGTATGGTGAAGTCCGTATTTATAAACACTGCTTTGAGTGCAACATATAACCCAAGAAATCACCAAAATAGCGCATCGTTGAAAAAAATTCTTGACGGTTTATATAAGCTTATATTTTTACAAAAAATAATAACATATCTATAGAATATGAGAAGAAAACTAATTTTTTCATTACATTTATATTTTTTATTCTTTTTCTTCGTCGGATTACTCTTGACAGAGCAGTCGTGGTCACGTTGAACGACGAATGATTATACGCTAGGCCGTTGGCTTATCCCTAGCTGTTGCTTCTTTGGCACATGTGTTAAGGAGAGTGTTGGTTAGGGCTTTGATCTGGTCTGTCCAGCGCACAGGGGAGCTCTTGACCTACTGCCGGTGACCCTTCCCTGAACAACAAGTCTCACGCTCTCCACGTCGCGTGATATGTCCGAAGTATATGAGGATACGCGCTCTGACTATAGGTGAAAGCCTTTCTTTCACCTTGAGTTCTTAAAGTATGGAGACGTTTGTGCGGCGTTGTGTCCAAGATACTCGTAGCATTCATCTCCAAAACTTTCAATGTCAATCCTTTGTCTCTCTCATTCTTTGACTGTCCATGTCTCGGCACCAAATAGTAATACTACTATACCATATAGTAATACTACTCCCATACGGGAAACGCTGGAGATCTCACTAACAGGACTTTAGTTGCTTTGGTGATATTCTTGTCCCGCCATATCGTTATTGGGCTGTCTTTGCTTAAGCGCAGCAGTATAATCTCAGCTGTCAAATGACTATAAATACCAAATCAATAAGAATAATAATAAAACTACGTTAAATAAAATAACTAACTACTTATTACTATTATTTGAGTCACTATTTCTCCATACCATTAGAGATAGAGCAACAGTGACTCATATATTTGCAGTCTAAACTGCTATCAATCATCTTCAAGACACCGTTGGTGCTGCCCCTCATTCTGCGCACCAGGAACCACATCTTTTGCGCATAGTTGCGTAAAAACAATCTACTCGCGCTGTCGCAAACATCCCCGATGCACTACATTAACAAGGCAACCCCAGTAGCACCCTGAAGGCATTGTTATATTGGACGCGGAGGGTGCTGTAGGATCTTTGAGTGTACCTGCCCCACAGACTGCTCGTGTCAAATGATAACGCTAAGCTTGAATTCAGCTAAGTTTTGCGTCAGTTAAGTGTGAGTATGCTCTATAGATCTCACCATTTTTGTAAGGTACTTGTATCCTACGATCTGTAATAGCGTAACATAAATTATTTATCAACACAGATAGACTTACATCGTGTCAAAACACAGATTAACAATTGTAATTTCACAAACAAACACGAATTTCGCGCTTTTCGGTACTTGTATAAAGCGTACTCAAATGAAGCCAATAATGGTGTTACATCCTTCTTGCAAACTCTAGAATTTTAGATTATAATAGAAACCTACAAACACATTACACTTTATAGTTATATAAAAGTTATCAATAACTGTTTAATTTTATTTAGCTTTTATCAATTTCGATAATATTTTTTATTTCTTTTAAAAGTTTGTACATAGTGCTCAACAGTACATCGGTGCAGTTGTGTTTACTTATTAAGTTTACCAAGCCCGCGATAAAGTAAATAAAGATTTTGTGGTGTATTTACATGGATACGTACGCTTGAAACGAGCCGGATATTGAAGGACTTGTGGTACCTATGCAATTTTTTATGACAATAAGGGACGAGACGAATTACGCTCTGCCCATTACAATGCAGAGCCACTCAGGATTCTTGAAAAACTAAATATTCTGAGCGGCACTACAATTACGCTACTTGAGACTTAAGATGCTAAGCCTTATGTGCCCAGTAATTTAATAACCACAATAATACCCGTAATCTAGCCGGTATCCTATGCAAAGGAGCCTCCCACTGGTAAAATAACGGTAATATGAATATATATAGGATCTCATATTGATATAGTATGTTTTATTGAGTAGTTTATAAAAAACTTAGCGATCAAATGAAATATTCTGATTGCTGAACGCTAATAGATCATTTATACGTCTTGTAGTCCATTGAAACGTTACATTAACTTTTTTTTACATTTTACAAAAAAATTACCGTTAACCAAACTTGTAGATAGTCTTTTGAGGAAAATTTTTCTGTATATTTTTTTTACTTTCATTCATTTAAAACGCTGTTACAGCGCTCCAAAGTTGATCGGGTTCGCTATTATTGACCCCACATATGTCCCAAGAATAAAATTGCCTCCTCTAAAAAATGCAATATTCGGTCCTTAAATTGTAACATTTCAATGGACTATAGATAGACTGTGACAGCTGTGAAAGCGCGGCTTGTTCTGTCCCCGATGCACCGAACTTCCGTCGGCGGTATCGTCAGGCCTAGTCTTACCTTTTATTTAGATTTCTATGATCCAATTTTCATCAAACCCAAAACATGGCCAAATAGAAATTCTATTGTTGGGTTTACAATTACCAAACTTGACAACACCTTAAGAAGAAAAGTAGAAGCGAAGAAGCTTGTATCTTAGATCATTTATACGTCTAGACATAGTGTAAAATTTGTGAACATGTCAGAAAATATAGCGATGAACTACTAACCTTTATTTTCGAGTAACATCTCACGAGTGTAAGACGCAACTGTCATGCACACTAAAGCTATAAACCTGACCTGTTGCAAGAAGTTCTATCTCTATCTAAGACGTTTAAATTATCTAAGTTTGTCTGATATCAAGACGAGAAGCAGAGAATACAATTTGCAATCAAAGTGAAAGCTGAAACCCACACACGTGTTTATAACTAACACTCCTGGCCTCTAATAAAACGCAATTGCTTCTTCTACGTTACAAATAGAAAAATTGTCTACACTGATTATGTATATAATCTAATTTATTGGTTAGTAACAATGACGTTCTATATTCATACGTCCTTGGTTAATAAATATATTTTGAAATTGAATCGAATCAAAGAGAAAATAACACAATCCGTCAGTCAAAGAATTTGTAAGCATTTATTTCTTAACTAATTACTGTGCTAATAGGATGTGGGTATTTGTTCGTCATTTTATGTATTTTTATCACTAATTAACAGCCTTTTCGCTACAGCTAATTTCGTTTCTATTTATTTGGAGAAACTTAATTTGTATTGTATATTATAGCATTATCTTAGGGTCCTTACACACAACTTTTGTTTTACGCGCCGTCGACACGCCTAAATTGCAAACTTGAAAAAGGCAGATTATTTGACTACATTAAACGCACGAGAAACGTAGATACTACCGATGCGCATTAGGAACTCTCTTTGCAGAGTAAAACGACTATTCTAATTAAAATTTAAAATCAGTTATTGAACATCAAAAACTGCCAATCATTCGAAATAGTATGCCTCAGACCTGAGAAGAACGGGCGTAGGAAACTCATTGGAAGGAACATATTGGAAGTCCAAGCCAAGGCAACAATTTTGGACATGAAATCTGTTTACGTATATTTGTACGTTTCGTTATTTATAAAAGTATCCAACTTAATAAGTGTAGCTTCGACTGATGCCACCCTAATACTGTTGGCGTGTATAAACACTTTTTATAGCGGGTCTGTATCGTTGTAACATTTTGTCGACAGAGCGCACAAAATTCTTTGTCTGCATATTACAATATTTTTTTAATGAAAATAAGGGACAAAACGAACAGGACGTTCAGCTAATGGTAATTGCTACGCCCTACCCTTTACAACGCAGTGCCGCTCAGGATTCTTCAAAAAACCAAAAATTCTGAGCCGCACTACAATTATTGCGCTCTAACCTCGAGACTTAAGTTGTCAAGTCTCATTTGCCCAGTAAATTCACTAGCTACGGCGCCCTTCAGACCGAAACACATTTTACACATTACTGCATCAACCAGTGGTACCCATAATCTAGCCGGCTTCCTGTGCACAGGACCTTCCCACTCGTAAATTTTATGAACGCATGAGAAGATATTTAAACATCGCGTTCACAGCGCGTTCCAGTTGCGTGAACCGCACGTCACTGACGTCTGAAAAAATCGTGCTGTGCAAGGTCCTTTATATATTTAAACGAGCACTTCTTAGAAATATATATATCTGTTGATGTATATTTAAAATGTCTCGGCAACATAACATGTAACGGAATCGGCTCTAAGAAATTTATCGGTCACACAGGTTTTTTATTATAGTTATGAGTCATACATATGCTGTTTGCTTCGCAGATATGGTAATAAAATAAAATAGACAGTTGAAGTTCATACAGGGAAGTAGTAACTGCAAGAATATAAAAAATAATGCATTTAGTAAAAATAAATCATTCATTATTTTCCTTCTTGTTTCTTAATGACAGTATCTAGAAGTTTATCCTCATATACATGCATTTTAATTACTTGTCTAATTCAATAACAGTCCTGGGTTCCAGCCCTATTGGGTCTGTAGATTTTTGTCTAACCTAATTATAAGTACTTAATAATATTTACAACATAATCGTATTTGTTTTAAATATATTGACAAAGGTAGTGAAAACTGGGGAGAGAAGAGTTTTTAAGGGGGTTGGACGGGTATAAAATTGTACAAAGGAATTAAAGGGATATTGAAAAATAAATGATCCAAATTTTCCCTCATGAAGGCCATAATAATAAATTTTAATTTAAAATAGGATTCATAATCACTAATTGAACGTCAAAAACTACCACCCATTCAAAATAGACTGCCTCAGACCTGAGAAGAACGGATGTAATAAACTCAGCGGGCTTTATTTTAATAAAAAACATTAATAATTAAAGCGCCTGATGGTGTTCGCTTCATTCCCAGTCTGTGGTATTATTAAGAAAGTCGTTGTGAAATGTTATAATAATTTTTCCCACACAAAGGTTTTTTAACAATTCTTTTAAATTTCGCAAAACATTTGTTTTGTACATTTTCTGGGATCATATTGTAAAAACATATAGAACATTATCAAGAATATATTGAGAAGCAACAGTCAAAATGTTTATTTCTATAAATTTTTCTCTTAATGATCCTTTAGGACCTAGGTTTTAAATAGCACGAATAGCCCTCTTCTACAGCACAAAGATAGTATTAATATCGGCTACACTGCCCCATAATAATATACGATTGGACATTATGCTATGAAAATAACTAAAGTACCTATATTTCGCGCCGTATCTATGTCAGTAAACTGTCTAATTTTTTAACCGCATATGCTGCAGAACTAAGCCTATACGCCATGAAATATAGCAGATTCCACTGGTTTTACCACCTCTCCGCTTAATAAAATATTTTCTTCTACTTTTTAACATTTGGCACGGTAAATTTAAAATATTTAGTTTTACGACTATTTAAAAATAAGTTATTGGCGCTTAACCAGTACACGAAGTTAGATAGAGCATTGTTTACTTTGTCATGGCTTCACTTGGCTTCTTTTCACTTTGAATGTGAGTGAAGTGTCATCCGCAAACAATTAAATACTACCTTGTGTTTTTTTTCTACAAGGTTAGGTAAATCATTGATATAAATTAGGAAGAGGATGGGTCCAAGAATAGACCCTTGTGGTACCCCTATACCAAGAGGAATCCTAGGAGATCTCATGCCATTCACATCAACCCTCTGAATCCTGTAATTTAAATATAAGATCAGAAGATCGAGCGCAGATCCACTTATACCATAATGACATAGCTTCCATGACCAGCGTTGAATGTTGAACACAATCAAAAGCCTTAGATAGATCACAGAAGATATCAAGTACATTCTGTTATTCCTTCCAGGCCTCACAAATATTCCTGATGAGTTCAACACCTGCATCCGTAGTTCGCCGCTATGTTTTTTGACGTGCTTACAGCTGTCACGATCGGTCTAGACGTATAAATTATCTAAGCCTGCATGCAACATTTTAGCAAGAAACAAGTCTCATATAACTTTATACAAAGTATACCTATGAATACAGATCGAGTGACAAAAGTCTATTTGAATTGGTACGTAATAAATCACAAAGTAGGTACTTCATTCAGTTTCAGACGACAATTCCAATTTGCATTCGAAAACTAACTTTCTCTTAATAATAAAACCGTGCATGCCGTTGTCGTAGGATTAAATATTTAAAAAAAAATCAATATATACATACATTACATCCTACTTATGTTACCGAGGTACAAACATATTTTTTTGAAAATTTGTCTCTTTGTCGATTTGTCTGTACTCTTGTGCACGCTGATTTCAGAAATGGCTAAATTTATTAAAATAAAATAAGTAATACAAGCTAAAATTTTGATAAATGTGTGTAGTTTGTAATATAATGATTCAATGCATTTATTATTTTAAAAAGGACTGGAATTTTATGGGATTTTAGCAGATGGGTGGCATAATATTATGTAAAAACCGACACTGACTATACGTCAAAACGGACGCGATTAAAATGTTTTTTTTTTATATTGATTTAAAATACCCATATTTTGGTTATAAGGCTCTATAGTGCACTTTAAGACTATATACATAAATTATGTTCCACTGGACAAACGCATATAATAAAACAATAAAGCACATTACAATCATTGCTTGTATTCGTCCCGAAATATAACTGTGACGTCTTTTCGTGAAACGCTACGAAAGAATTTCCTTCCCTTTAAAAAAAATGTGAGCCGTCACGGGACGCCTGGCAGATGTGAAACATCGACATTATTTTGTAAAAGTAATATGCAGAAAAGAACATATTGTGATAGGAACTAAATATATCATAATGATAAAATAAAATATTACGATTTTTTTCCAGATAACGATGACTATTTATTGAATAAACATTTATTTTCATTAAATACAAAAATTTACGAATTTATTTCAAATCGTGACTACTTAATTCGTTTAATCAGTGACTTCGGTAATAGTTACATTCGATGTTGCCTCTGAGGACGGTATTACTGTGACAAGGAGACGAGTCGCCACGACATGCGTCGCCACGCCAGAAATCAGTTTTACGTGCGGCTATAGATGTTTCACATCAAAACTATAATTACAAATTTACTCTGTATTGCAGTAAATCAAGACTTAAACTTTCTAAATCTTCGAATAATCAGCTCATATCATTTCCGATACAGCTCTGGTAAAAAATCAAAAACATGAAGTTTTCATCGTGAATTGAATACGTAGGTACTCTAAATGTAACAATGCAATATCAGTGGGAGTCAAAATTTAACAAACGCCTAACCTAAATTAACATACTTCACATACCAACAATAATTAACTGTACCATTAGGAGAAAAAAGAATACGATATCATTATCAGATCTGCAATCAAGAGTATCTGAATAGATCAATAACGTATTGGTAAACCAGTCGTTACATAAATAATTATATCCGCACTTGTCTTGTTTCACGCTTGTAATAATAATTTCCTGTTATTTGTAATTAGAAATTATATTGCAATACCGATTGTTTGTGCTGATATTATCCTTGTATGGTAAGATATACAATTACGAAGAGCTATATTATTGATAATGTTATGTATGTTATGTTATGTACATACGCACTTAAGTGAATTTGCTTGAAACTGTCATAACCGTAATGTTAACCAGGAGCAGACATCCTTACTAATCTTAATATATATAAATTATGTGACACGTAGTTTGTCCGCGATGGACTCCTATACTAATGAACGGATTTTAATGGGGATTACTTCATGGAGTGCAGTTAAGTCCAACTTGAGAGATAGGATAGTTTTTATTTCGATTTGGGACCCATAATTATTTTTATTTTCAATATTTTTTTTGTATGGACATATTTTCTGTAAGAGAATTTATTTCCGCACGGTTTGACAGTTCTGCTGTGAAACAAATTCATTATAACAACAAGGAGCATATGTTACGAAATAATTCTTGATAATATAATTTATATGAATATTATTGGCTAATTCATAAAAAAAAATATTTTCTACAGAATATATATATATATTATTATCTACAGAACAACATCTGTCGGGTCAGCTAGTAATATTATAAATGTGCATGTAAGTTTGATTGTTACGCTTTCACGCCTAAACCACTTAACTGTTTTTGATGAAATTTATTACTGAGATAAACTAGAGTTTGTGAAAGGACATAGGCTACCTTTAAAGGTATTAATAGCGAAAAATAAATGGAGGGGTTGAAATAGGGGATGGAAGTTTGTATGGAAATTAAAACCATAAACTTTATATTTAGGCACTTGATAAGTATTAATTTATAATCATTTGTTCAAGAATTTTTAAAACTTTGACCTATTAAGGGATGAAATAGGATAGATAATTTCGCAGGGAAATTCTATTAAAGAGACTGTCCACAATGACCAGGGATATCCTCTGTATCATGGAAGCCATCAGAAAAAGCAGTTTGTATGTGTATTATTTACAAAGTGGCCTAAAAAATTAAAATGCTGCCCAAAGCGACTATTACACGCGGACAAAGTCGCAAGCAATAGCTAGGAAACTTATAATGCCTACTACTCGGCTAAGTCGAGTTAGTAAGTCTTTTGTTGGGCGATGTACCTATATGCTTTTACAACAAGATCCCAGCAAATGTTCAAAACAGTTAATGTATTAACAAAATTCAAAATAATTATTAAAAAACGTTTGTGTGGTTAATAAAGTTTACTACTATATTTAACATAAATAACGTTCTTAATGATACTCACGGACTAGTAAAAAAATAAGGACTCCGTGTCACCTTACATAACCGTGTAGCACCAAAACAAGCCGATTAACATGTAAATACATCGATAGGCGCCATTGTGAGAATTGTAATCGCCTTTGACAGATCAGTTTGCGTCTCAAAAAAATATTTTAAAAATGCCGTTGTGCGTTGTGAATAAGTGTAAAAACGATACAATATAAGTATTATGTATATATTATGTATATATATGGCCATATGTGATTAATTAAGTGAGAAAAGCAGATTGATTCCTTACGTCGCATTGAAATGTTTATTACACGTTTTTCACGGATTGGAAACGGAAAACAAAAAGTGTTTGAAAAGACCAATGCTGAATTTTTAAATTTCAAGTTTTTGGCATGTGAAGTTTTTGAAAGAATGGCTTCTTTAGGCGCGTAGCAAGTTTTTCGAGTACCTACGTATTTCAATGTAATAGGCTAAACACATGGTGGGATTTGGTACGGCTGGTTGTTGGTACCATCGGACAGTCCAGTGGACACCTCGCACCTATCGGTATGGTGTCGTACACGGTACGGTCCGGACGGAAATAATAATAAATTTGTGCAATATACCATCGAATATTATCCAGACCGCGTCCGATAGTTCGACTGTACCAAATTCTATCTTGTGTTTAGGCTATTAGGCTTCTTCGCGATAAATAGGCGACAGAATTGGGAAGAGGCGGTGTGGTAGGGGGCAGAGGACGGGAGAGCAGTCAGGGTTGACACATCGAAATTTTAAATCATAATAATTAAATAATTTGTTCAACCTATTTATTAATTATAAATTATTCAAATGTCTAATTTATTTTTAAATATCGTCGTTTTCTGTTGTGTAGGTAGGTTGGTGTTTGAATGGTAAATAATAGATGAATGAATGAATAGAAGAACGATTTTTTAATAAAAAGATATTAAAAAGATGCGCACAGTAGACTAGGGTAGTAGGATGAAGCCCAATGGAAAAGGAAGATAAGATAACAAAAATGAAATGAAAAATAAATTACGGGTGATCTGAGGTTGGGAAGTGGACAAGGGGGGGCGTTTAAGGATAAAAAAAGGGTTGATCTCGATTTCCGGCGAAACAACAAGTCCTATGGAAAAAAGTTCACGAGGAAAGTTATAGGTAATAAAAAGATCTACAATTTTTGTTTTCACACATAACCTCATAATTACTAATCTACTAAGTAAATATTTTTTTTTTCCACAAAATTTGGTGAAAAGTTACCTTTTACTATACCAAATACACAGTGAATTTGGAATTTTTTCGATTTGAAATATTTATTTTTTCATCTTATTTTGACTCAAATATCGAAACAGAACCCTAATTTTCAATCAAAAATTCTCACATATAAATATCAGCTTTTTCATAAAAGTCGGGCCTAGAGAGAGTTGAAAACTAATTTAGACAATGGTTTACTAAGGTAAATCCTAAGAATCAGCTATTATTTAAGTGTTGTACACATTTACCTTCGCAGACAGTTGTACAATTGAAACCAAACCTTGTACCTACATAAATATGTTTTGTTGAGTCAATAAAGACTACAGTAATTTTGTTAAATAATTGCCAAATTTGAAAAATATAAAATATAATATAAATCAAGTGACGCGTTTGTACTAGTATACCTACAAGGTTAATTCAATTTCAATCAAATTAAAATATTTTTTAAGATAATATGTTTGTAAAAAAATCGCTAAAACAAAAACTATTTCTGTTGCAGGTTCTTCAGCGTCAGATGCAGGAGCTTCTAAAATACAATGGACGGATCCGTGGAGGATGGCGTGACGTGTCACAAACAAAGGGTTTCGCCATTCTTGAGACAGGTAAGCTCAGAAGCTCACGTCTTTCTTTAGTGAGAGGTATTCCTTTCACGAAACATCAAGGCAATATGGCATCATTGAAACTTGAATCGACGATTGATTCAATTTATACCTAACGTCACAGAGCTGTGTTCAAGACAAAACAAAACAATAAAAGACAGTCAGCGTTGTAGAAAAGAAGGCAATATTGAATAAATTGTAGGTAGGTCTCAAATCTAAATAGACTAAAAAATCAACAAAAGATAGTAAGCATCGTAAAAAAAAAGAGGATATTTAATAAAATGTAGGTAGGTCCAAATAGAAGAAACAAAATAATAAAACACACTAAGCGTCGTAGATAAGAAGGCGAAATGGATAGATGTTATGGGTATTGTCGCATGGCCATATATTATATTATAAAGGTAAGCAAATGTTGCACAAATTGATCAAAGTTCAAATTGCAATTGACAGATTTGTACCATTGTCAAATAAGATGACTATATCATGTAAGTATGCCAAGGACTTTAAACATTAATGTCGTATTATGTTGATCTTGGAAATACATTTAGCACGAAAAATATATACGAATAGAGAATTATAATCTAACTCATAAACACAACATGTCCTTAATGCAATGTAGATAAGTAATTGTGCGATTGCTAATGCTAAAGTTGTCAATTGTATTTTGCAACTACATAAAAATCTTTTACTTAACATTTATAGTTAGGTATAACCCCATTGGGACATCAATGTTAAATGACGTCACTTATCATTTTGCCCACTTTGACCCAATTGATATCTTTAGGCCACTCAAGAAGGGAAAGATTACTTATTGCTTCTACGTGATAACTTCTTTAGCCGCGTTGGACACTTATTGGTAGGGGAAAATCTTACGGGTTCGCGTCACCGATAAAAATATATATAGTTAGATACTTTTTGGATGGGTCGAATCTTGTGAGTTCGCGTTACCGAAATGTTTATATCAGTATATCTGTAGCTGTACAGCTGACGTATTGTGCAACATTAGTACTGTGTACGTAATATAATAACATAGTAATCTTATGAAATGAAATTGAATGGATTTAGTGAAAAGTTCAATGTGTATATACTGTGCATTGTTGAAATATTGTTTTTGTTTGATTAATGTAATAATTAAAATAAGTTTTGAAAATAAATTGCAATAATAATTAAATTGTTTTTAAACATTATAAAATTTCAAATAATAATTAAAGTTCTAAGGTTTCACTTTTATCGACAGTCTCTACAACAACCAATTTTATCTATCTGTACTGCGGGAATTGTAAATAACAAACCGCAATTTTGGATTAATTTTTAATAAAGAATAGTGATGGCGTGCGGGTAATCATAATGGAGTGGGACCTTGAATTCAGTCCATTTATGTTTGATTAATTTATAGTCGAAGAATTGTCTGTGTGAACTTTAGCATTAGGAAGTGTAATAAGTGAAGCCAATGAAATTAAAAAACATCCAAATTTCAAATGAGAAGATAGGCTAACATTATATTACAACTGGGATCCAATAATCTCTTATTTAAAATCCGAAAGTACACATACCAAAAAAGAGGAGGACATTGTTAATGTTGCCAAAAACCATGTGTCTACAGCAAAAACCACCTCCGAGGCAACAAATGGCGCTATACTTCATAATGACATTAATGATAAATACTCTCTCAACTACTGTCAACCGAAAACGTGCTCTTGCTCTGAAAAGAACACGAAACGTCATCATCATCAGCCGGAAGACGTCCACTGCTGGACAAAGGCCTCCCCCAAATATTTCCACGACGATCGGTCCTGCGCTGCCCTCATCCAATGTATTCCGACGATCTTGACCAAATCGTCGGTCCATCTTGTGGGAGACCTACCGACACTGCGTCTTCCGGTACGTGATCGCCATTTGAGGACTTAGCTGCTCCTGCGGCCATCTGTCCGTCGAACTATGTGCCCTGCCCATTGCCACTTCAGCTTCGCAATCGTTTGGACTATGTCGGTTACTTTGCCTATGGATCACCTCATTTCAGATTCGATCTCGCAGGGAAACTCCGAGCATAGCCCTCTCCATTGCCATCTGATCGACCATGAGCTTTCTCATGTCCATAGTTAGCGACCACGTCTGCGTACCGTAATTCATCACTGGCAACGCACACTGGTTGAAAACCTTCGTCTTCAGACACTGCGGTATTGTGGACGAGAAGATTTTACGAAGCTTCCCGAACGCTGCCCATCCGAGTTGGATTCGACGAGTGACCTCTTTCTCGAAATTGGACCTGCCTAACTGGATTGTTTGTACGAGGTACGTACTCGTCGACAATTTCGAGAGTACAGTTCCCAATCGTTATGGGAGTAGGTGCGACATGGACATTTGACATGATCTTCGTCTTGTCCATGTTCATTTGAAGACCTACTCCTTGGGAAGCTGTGTTGAGGCCATCGAGCATATGGCTTAAGTCTTCCATGGTCTCTGCCGTGATTACAATATCGACTGCGAATTTGAATCGAAGGGGAGTGATGTATTCGCTGTTGATGTTGATGCCCAGTCCGTTCCAGTCCAGAAGCTTAAAGACATATTCCAACGCAGCGGTGAACAGCTTGGGAGATATGACATGGCCTTGTCTTACTCCTCGCTGCAGCCGGATAGGCCTCGAGATCTGATCCTGGAGACGGACGGGGTTTCTATACAAACACTTAAACGCAACACGAAACGTCGGCTTAACAAAAATAATTATAAAAATGCAACTTTTACGCAAAATCTAATGTAAAAACATAGTAATTACTCGCGTTGTAATCCTTTAAAAATGGTTATATTTAAATATATAACATTCCGTCAATGTGTCTTCAAGTTCATCTATCATTGTCTTCCGAAGAGCTATTAATCCTGATTCCTTCATAACAAACCCAAATATCATCCATTCCATTGACGAAATGTTCACTTTCTGTTATTTAAGTTCACGCAGACAATTCCTCGGCTATAAATTAGACAAACAGTCTGAATTCAAGATCCCACACCATCCTGATAGCCCACAAACCATAAATTCATATTTTGTAACTAAACTGCTACTTTTTCAAATAAAATTTATGTCGATCATTTATCACTATTAGATTGTTTTTTTATTCTTATTGCCGCCCACGTCTCTCAATAGCTGCGTTGCAAGCGTAATAAACAATTTAATGCTTATAAGTGACAGTCGTTCCGAAACAAATTAATTATTAAAATTTCATTTATTCACATCTTAAATATCTTTTAAAATAAAATTTATTTTTATTTTTATTTCTATGGTAAAATATGTATTTATGTGTATATATTATATGCGAGATTTGATCCCGCGCCTCTCGGGTCCTGTCCGAGCGCTCTTACCAAATGAGCCAACCGTTCGAGTGACGCATTGATCGTAAATCTCGGTATGTCTTGTTCAACTCACAGGTTGTGGCTCGATTAACATAAATTTTGTTTACAAATTTAATTTGTATAATTAATGTTAGAAGTGAAGGGTATCACTTTAAAATAACAAATTGTTTATGAGAAAGTATGTTTTTTTCTGTAACTTTCATGTGCTCTGTAGTTACTGGCTGTGAGTGGTGTGGTGATGTACATGATCGGCACTGGTGCCAACATCGCGTTCCCTGGCGTTCTCCTGGAGCAGCTCCGGCAACCTGACTCCGTGCTGCGACTGACCCTGGAACACGAGTCATGGATTGGTAAGTCTTTAAAGCCATCGTATCATTTTCTTATGCGCAACTTTAAGTAAGACGAGCTAGTGAGTCTGTCCCCCCTCTGCCCTCGTAATTTTCGTCTGCATAAATTATGATACAAATATTTACGAAAGATGCGGTGCTCAAACCCGCACCTCTCGGGTTCCGTCTGAGCGCTCTTCCCAACTGAGGCAACCGTTCCAAATTTATCCGTTGTATATTTAATCCCAAAAGTAAGGAATATCACTTTAAAAATAACTGTTTAGGTTTGAAAGTGCGACATCTCAAGTCAATTTCCTAATATGCAAATATTGGGGTTAATCAGGTTATAAACTGTAAAGATCTTGTAGATGGAGCCACAAACTGTGAGGTGAAGAAGATATACCAAGATTTACGATCGATGTGTCACTCGGATGGTTGGCTCAGTTAGTAAGAGCGCTCAGACGGAATTCGAAAGGCGTGGGTTCGAGTCCCGCATCGTTCATAAATTTTAATTAATTAAGAAATTATATTTTATGTTTTTATCCCAAAACTAACCTGACCGAATATTCGATTGGATTTTGTTGACATATTTTGTGTTTTAATATTTTACAACGGAACTCTAAATCCAACCCTTAAATCAAGTTATGACCAAAGTTATGTTCACTGTCCCGTCGAAATATAACAGATAGCAAATTGGTTTTCTCAAATCCGTCAAGTGTGAAAAATCTCATGCAATTAGTATTTATAAAGCTGTTAATGTTTATAATATTAAAGTAGTAATATTAAAGTAAAATAAAAATATCTTTATAAGCAATACAACGCCACACATTAATTTTAGCAGTTAAAAAAATCTTAAATACTAAATCAAAGTGGAAAAAGTGAACGGAAGAAGTTATTCTTCTTTGGTCATTGTTCTTTGGCTTAATATAACAAAAATCCTTGACAAAATATACCGCGTGCTATTTTACGCTTGCAATAAACAATATTGTAATAAAGTGTGAAATACAACAAAATATGGAAATATTATTATATCGCATAATTTAGTTAAATAACGATATATATATATATCGGATATATATATGGAGATCGATATATATATATGGAGAATAGAAGACGACTGCATTTCGCAGCTCTACTTTTTAATGTGGTCGCATCTAAGGCTCCCGCATATTTATATAACAAATTGAACTGGTTGAGCAACACGAATACCTTGTACCACACCAGAGCGGCGCTACACGGTCTTCTGTCTTTTAGTCGGCATCACACTGCTGCCTTCTAAGGTAGTTTTTAGTTATAACGCAACTAAGTGCTGGAACAATATACCGCCACCTTTCAAAGCCTCATTATCTGTATATTCCCTCAAATTAAAAATGAAAAAAATTCTATTACATGAATATCAAAATCAGTATTCCAGCATTAGTTGCGTTCAAAGAGACTAGGAGCTTTTTGTTTTGTTTTATCTTATTATTTAATCATTGTTAGGAATTTTTTATTATAATTACTTTTTATGTTTGTTCTTGTTTTTAAGTTTAGTTTAGTTGTTAATTGTTTTTAAGTTTAGTTAAGTAGTTAATTGTTATAAGTAAAAAGTTAATTATTATTATTATAGTTATACTTTAATTCAGGCGAGGTGTCGCCCTTGAAGTTTATGTGTCACGCGGGGTCACAGAAAATCAGCGTTGCAGCACACTTGTGTTGAAACACATGCTGAGTGGCTCCTTTTTAAACACCACACCTTTTTATATTTGTATATATTTTTAAGTTTCTTCTTTTTGTGATTTGTGTGAGTGTTAAAATAAATGTTTTTTCTTTCTTTCTTTCATATAAGTGTCAAACGTACAAACAAAAAAACGAACGAAAACTTTTCTTAAACTATAAATAATCATAAATGGGAATGGGTACTGACTACTGTATAAATAACTATAATATAATATAATTAATTAATAATTAGTAAATTGTTATAAAAATAAAAATACAAAATTATATTTCATGGATATAATGCACATTTAATTATATACTTAATCTTAAATATTTTTCTTATAAGTATTTAAATCTTAAGATTTCCGTAATTAGTGATGGTATATTATTCCTGCAATAATTGGTGGCGTTGTACCGAAAACCTCCCCTGAACACTGCAGAATGTGGCCTAGGTACTGCAAAATATCTGCGAGACAGACCCAGCGGGCCAACCATAAACTGTTATTGCAACTCAATTGACGACCTAAAATGAACTGGTTTGATATTTCATGCCACGACGTCATTAGAGCGATCGAATTTAGGTTGACGTCAAATCAAGTCGGAAATTAAATCGCATACTGTTTTAGTTAGTAGTTCCTCATGGTACATGAGGTAATATTTCAACCTAAACTGGATAGCTTATATGTCTGAGCGATTCAAAAAAAGTTGTTGGTTTCTTAGCGGAAAGTGGATCGTTTTGTTAATAACTTTTAAAAATAGTGAAAACATACATTAAACATACAGAAAAGGAAAATGGAATTGATGAAAAATGAGATAAAATACTGTGTATGTGAAACAAAATACTGAAAATAAATACCGAAAATGAAAATACTAAAGCATGTTCCCAAGAACGAATTAAAAAAAATGTACTCTGTGCTCCTGTCACACATGAATGGAGGTGCGTTCATAACTCATTTTAATTAAGTATTAAGTTTATTTAAACAAAAACACATAAGCAAAACCTTACATTTGTAGTTCAAAGAACATATATTACTATTATTTAATAAGTACTTAAAAGGGCTTAATGGTTTATAATTTGTTGGTATAAAGCGCAGTTATAAAATATATTTATAGTAATATCTACGCAAAAAAAACCGCAAAAATCATATCATTTTAGGTTTCGAAACGCAACGCATATGGTTCGAGTAAGTCTGTCTGACTTATGCAGACAGACTGTACAGCGTCATCTCTTTCTCACACCGCGGACCACAGACAAATTGCTTTCGTTAATTCTTCCTTAAGCGATTCGAACGCCATTCTGTCATAAGCATTTCATGGTACGAATCTTATCGATTCAGTTTGGGTACCTACATTGATCTACGTCGGAATTGAAAAGCTAATTAAAAGTTGTAGGCCTTCTGGACTGAAAATATACTTAGGTCCGGACTAGACTTAAATGACTCTCGTTCTAACACTCAAAGTCCATATTTTAGACGTACCACTAGATACGTCCTTTGAATAGAATATCTACAACATTCAACGATATCAATGATCCATTACATTGACATTTTTCACGACACGTTTAGGTCATATAGAAAAAAAGTTTTAGAAAAAAATCACGACCACGGTAGATAATAGTTCGTATTAGATTGTTAATAACTTATTAACTCTTACTTTTATTTTTGTAATTTCACACTGTAATCATATAATAATTATTATTTACATTGTATGTTTGTGACATACAACACAAAGACAATAATCGTAACTATAATTAGATTGTATTAAAATACGCAATCATTTTTATACTTTTTAGTGCACATTATATCTAATGCTTTGGAATAGTGTTTTTGAAGTCGGTTGTTTTTTTTTAGTTGTGAGTTTTTTGTTCATTACTGAAAAATGTCATTGAATCGAATTACGGAATTAGCACAAATTGCATACGACTCATCACTCAATTGTATACATTATATATTTTGCTTAATGTTTGCTTTTTAAATATTATATTTAAATTATTAGTAAGTCTTAGTAAGTAGGTAGTAGGTATGTACTACTTACGTATATTATTATATAACGGTAAATAGTTTGTATGTACCTATATGATATTTCTAAACAGATTATCCATTTTTTATTTGTAACACTAAAATGTATGTGTTGCTGTTATGCATACATAAATACATATTAATAACCTAGCCCAATTGTGGTACAATAGTTTTTATTTGATCATTCTTTATCTGTGATTATTATATATTGTGCAATTATTAATAGTCATTCATTCATGACACGTGTTATCAAAGAGCACACATTGTTTTATATTTTTTAGGCACATCAGTCACCGCGTGTACAACTGACTACAATACCAAGGATTTATACTTTCAAGGTCACATATTAAAATAAATCTACGCACTGTAAATATCTTATTAATACATTCAAAGTCAAAGTTAAATATTCTTTATTCTATTAGGCTTAAAATAAGCGCTCTTGAATCGTCATATTTCTATTAAATTACTGAATCTACCATAATTTGTTCGGAAAAAGCACGTGAGAATAACATACAAGAAACTCAACGGCCACTCTTTTCAATCAAAACAATTTTACAATTACTGTAATGTCTATACAAAACAAACTAGTATTTAAGGTGCTGCATCTAATATATGAATCGGGTTCAAAGTCAAAGTTCAAAGTTAAATATTCAATATTAATTCATAAAAGAAATCTATACATCTATACATATAAGTTTACTTACTTAATATATACATACTTAAATAAATTCGAGTGTCTGTTTGTAATATTGAATTAGCCGTATTTTACTAAATGTATATGAATATATATACGGTAAATACACCAAAATGACATTTTATACAGTATTTGTCTGTCTGTCTGTCGGTTTGTTCCGGCTAATCTCTGAAATGGCTAGACCTATTTTGACGGGACTTTTATTGGCAGGTAGCTGATGTAATAAGGTTTATTTATTTTAGAAAAATTCTTTTATTTTAGAAAAATAGAGTAATGTTGCAATGTCCAAGAAACGGTCTAACTCTAAAAATAATTTATATGGCAAAACAACGTTTGCCGGGTCAGCTAGTACAGAATAAATTGCATAAATTTAAATTGTCCTATTTTGGATGCATCAACCTTTATAGCTTGTATTTATTGTTTTGTGAGCATTATGGTCGTGATTACTGTCATAACTTGTATTATATCCTATCTGTCAATGTTTTACAAAAGCGTAACTTCCCTTCAGATGTTTCAGTTGGCAAGAAGTAAACAAGTTACCCGTATCAGTGACCTTGAGGAACCTCAAGGTGCTTAGCTTAATAATGATAAAACCTTGAAATTATTGTACTTGAGTAAGTTTGAGAGACGAAACATTTGAATATGATATATAGCCTAAACATACCGAACCATCGGACGATCTGGTGGGCGTGAGTGGTCGCCCCACACCAATTGGTCCGTACACGGTACGATCATTGCGATTGACATTTCGACATACCATCGAATGTGGTCCGCTACCGGACCACCTCCTATGGTTCGGCCTTACTAAATGCGACCATGTGTTTCGGTTATTATTACTAATTACTATAAGTACTTATATATATATATATATATATATATATATATATATATATCATCTTAAGGCGTTAATAACATGCCAGTGAGCTTGCTCTTTGTTCGAAGACGTGGTGACCTGGAGGTCTACTCGTAAAATCGACAACGATACATTCGGAACGATACGATAATACTCCGAATATATCGCAACTATCCTACTCTAGCAAATGTTCGATTTCCTTATCGTTTATCGTTACCATAGACTAATATTTTGATTTTTTTACGATGTTAGTGTGAATGAAATATGTTCAAACCTAAACATTATCTGTGCTATGTCGCTGTTAAGTGTCAAAAGTCAAAACATAGTTTAGGCGCTAAGGACCATGCCAGACTCTGCACCACCAATTTGGTATCATTTACACATAATTTAAATGTTAAAAAATATGTAATGAATATAATATGACCATTTAAAATTGAATAAATAATACAAAACTTGCGGATAATAAAATGTAAAAAAAAGTAACTCAACCCTTCTCGTCGACTTCCTATTTGTCAGGCGGCCATTTGCATTATTTCTACGCATAAACGATCAACAAAATGACTTAATGACTTAGTCGTAAAAAAATCCTGTTGAATAGTAAATCACATATAATTATTTCAATAATATTTATTAAGTATGTACCTATATTGTATGGCATATATATCTATACTACTTGAAACGATAATAGCATCGACTGCCTAGAAGGTGTCGTTGAGATTATCGTAAAAGTGACGTTTGATTTTTTTGTGAAATTCGAATATTCGTCTCTGACATTTTCAACTAAGAGTAGGGTTAGGACCGATAATATCGAATAATGTTTCGTTCGTTCAATCATCGCTTCGACATTGATTACGATGTAACTAAGAGTAGGATTCGACACGACTAATGCCACGATTTATCGAATATCGATTTTAGGAGTAGGCCCTCAGGGCGTACGACTCGTATTTAAAGATTAAAATTAATTAAGTTATTAATAATAATTGATTCATTTCTGCATTTTTGGAAACAAATATTATTTAGAGTAATATTAAACGAACGTTTAGGTGAAAGGTAAAAGCTGAATATTCCGAGCTTAATTTGTTTTTTTTTTAAGTTCCAACATACTTATGATTTAAAAAAATAAAAATTACAACAACTAATCGACGTATTTAATGATATAAAATAAAATATGTAATTTCTTTAGAACAGCTAGTTATTTTAATTTAGAGAAAAACGATTATAATTAGAGTGTAATTTCGGTATTCAGAATCAATTCAGGCCTTAAATACATTGAAAACACTTTAAACCATTTTTAACCGACTTAAAAAAGGAGGAGGTTCTCAATTCGATCGGTATTTTTTTATGTTACACTGATTACTCTGAGATTTATGATCCGATTTTCGTAATTCTTCTTTGATTCGATGCGGAATAGATGCCATTTAAGTTCCTATAATTTTACATAGATTGACCCCGTAGTTTTCATTTTATGAACATTTTTCATGAAAATTTTCGTTTACGTGGTTTTTTAGGAGGATTAATTCAGGTTGATTATATATTATTATTATTAACTGACAATAAAAAGTACAAAAATGAAAACAACTATGTTTAAAAAAACCGACTTCAAAACCTGAAAAGTATCAAATAAATAATAATTTTATTTAATACACCTCGCAAACCTTTACCTTTAATATTAATAAAATACTATTATTTGTATGTGCTACATATTGATAGCTTTGAAGTCGGTGCCAAGCCATATGTACCTGTGTATTCCATCCCAATACCTGAAAGATAGCAAATGCGCAAATTCACCTAAAAGTAAATCGTCGTAATCTCTTTTTTATATAATGAATGTTGCAGCTTTAAGGGTTCCGTAGCCAAATGGCAAAAAACGGAACCCGTATAGATTCATCATGTTTGTCTGTCTGTCAGTCCGTATGTCACAGCCACTTTTTCCAAAAATATAACTATACTGTTGAAACTTGGTAGGTAGATGTATTTTGTGAACCGCATTAAGATTTTCACACAAAAATTGAATAAAACATAATATTTGGGGGTTTGTCATCAAACCCATATGTGTAAATAACTTTTGAAGACCTATTCATTGGGGTATCTATGGATAGGTCTTCAAAAATTATTGACATCGAGGTTTCTAATATAATTTTTCTAAACTGAATAGTTTGCGCGAGAGACACCAAAGTGGCAAAGAGAGAGGCGCCAAAGTGGTAAAATCTGAGTGATAAAAAAAACAAAATACCTTATTATTTGTACAATAAACTAGAATGGTTGGATTACGCAGTGTAACAAATATATCAACTTCCATAACTGAGCGTTGCTCCCGCCAAATTGTTCAGGAAAATTTTTTTTTAATCTCCAATTTGTTTATTTATTATTACATTTTTAATAAATGAATAATTTAACAGTTTTCAGAATTTTTCTAACGTTTGCGACATTCTTCAATAACAACGTTATATTGACATGACGTGTATTATTAATAATATAACCTACAATGTCTTTTATTCAATCATTTTATTTATTCAGTTATAATAGAATGTATAAACGTTATATTATATTCAAAACTTGTTATGTCGTTTTACACAAAAATCATAGATAGGGCTATGATTATTTCTGTCAATATATATTCAACAATAGAACATAATATTAACATACACTAAAACATCCACACAATTTGCTATGACACTGTTATTAGCTGCTATTTTAAAAGTCATAAGGTGTAATTTAGTTCAACTCAATTGTTTTGTATGGTAACTGCAAGTCATTATGTTGATTTTAGCATATATTGTAAATGGCTATAATTTGATGACAAGTGACTTTTGAAAGAATTACTACATGATTAAAGTCGTTTTCCGCAATACATCGTAAATGATCACCGTAAGAAGGTGAAAAAGTCATTTTGAAATATCCAGCCATTGGCTACCCCCACACACTATTCAGTAGATATGTTACAAAACTACCCGTAAAGCCGAAAGGAGGTTAAATAGGGCCTTATAACGAGTCCATTCACAATATTTAAGAAATGTAGTAACGGTGTATACCCCAAAAAAAATACGAAAAAAATATTATTTTCACTGATGTGCAAACCCTATTTCAGTAAAATTAAAGAGTGAACTACGCAGAATGTACTGAATGATGAATGTAATGAACTAAGACTTAACCTAACGAAACAACCTAATCGAACACTTACTTTTTGATAGTTATAGTCCGGTCAATTTAGACCAAAAAATTAGAGTGAAGTTACATAAAGTCCCAACAAGCTGAAAATCAGTGAAATTGTTCAAAACATATTTATAATCAATGCTTAAAAGTTCCCCATCATTCCCGTGTATTGAATTTTTTTTTTATTCTAGGTCAAAGGTGAAAAAAATGAGTTTTTTTGCGATTTTCAGCAAAACGGTAAGTTTTATTATAAAAGTACCTAAGACAAAAATTGTAATTTTCAGCTTGTTGGGACTTTATGTAACTTCGAATGTTATTATTGACCGGACTATAAACGTCAAAGCAGAAACGGCTCAAAGTATGCTCCGCCTTGCTCAATACACAACCTCGCTCGTCGGGATATGGATTGTGTGACATTTCCCACCATCGTCGGTGTTATTGAAGCGAAAACCGATCCAACACGCTCGATATATCTAGGCAACCGTTGGGCAATCAGAGAAATACACTATGTGCTTCACATAACCATATTTTCCAACTTGCCATTTTTTGAAGCCAGTACTTGAGTATAATGACATCCTTGTATTGAGGTAGCAAACATTTATGAATGAAAAATAGAAAAACTATTAAGGTAGACAATTATTAGGTAAAATAGGTGCGTAAGCTTTTCTGTTTAATAATCTAGTTCCCTGACATGAGCTTAGTAGGGTTGAAATAATTTTTTCTTATATTTTTTTACGGGGTATTTTGTAACACGTTGTATAAACTCGCAAAGTATTCGGTCGATGAATTATAATTCTTTTCCGTCTCAAGATTGTTTTGATTAAACCTTGATTCCACAATGATTTCATGACGCAATCTGTCAATGAACCTTTGTTTCTCAAATAACGTTTTAATAATTCATCAATTTTAAACATACTATGATTTATATGATAGTGGCAGGGTTTTGATAGCAGTCAATCAATACTATCATAGAGGCAAATTAGTTGGGAATATAACAACGATTTCATTATAATTAACTGTTCTATGTTTTACCAGTAAAACAGTTACTTTATACACCTGCGGCTCGAATAGGTGAAAACGTTAAACGTTAACTTGACAATCCTGCAATTGCAGGATTCAATTATGGTGCATGGTTTTAAATTTTTTGTGTTCATATAATCTCTAATGCATTTTAGAAGATTTCAAATAAAAATTTTAAAGTCTTTTGTGTTTTCTTTGACTCTTGTTTTTTTTTATTAGAGTAAAACAATAAAATACTACCACGAACTAGTCTTCTATTAATCTTTGAAGGTAGGCAACGTAACTCTTTATATTCCAATCGTGTTCGGGCTTATAAGAATTTTAATGAGACACGCTACCCGTTTTCCTAGCTATACCGTAGATGTTTCTTATTATTGTAGACACAGACACTTAATATATTTATGACATAATCAAGCTTTGCAGTTCCGTCGCTTCTAGATTTGGAGAGACAAACCACAGCTCTAACAAGAACATATATACAAGAACATCGGCGTTTGACGGTCAGTCTGTCCTAGGAGTAGACATAAATTCGTAAGTCAAAGACGGAAACACCAATGGCTTGGATATTGACTAGAGCTTGTTAGACCCGAGGTTTGACTAACCAAGCCTAGAAGCCATGGCGCTTTGAAGTTTAACTGCAAGATATTATTATGCATTACAATAATAATTATATAGATTGATAAGTGGGAATTAAACCGGGCGACCTTGTTTTATCATTAGCCTATGTATTACCGGTTAAGTACGTCGAACTTGATAAGAACTAAAATATAAAGTTCAAAACATGTACGAATCCATTGTAAAGGGAACTATCTTGTTTTGATTTTTAACCGACTTCAAAAAGGAGGAGGTTCTCAATTTGATTGGCATATTTTTTTATGTATGTAGGTACACCGATTACGATTAGATTTATGATCCGATTTTCGTGATTCTTCTTTAGTTTGATGCGGAATAGTTGCCATTTGGTTTGGTATAGATTTGAAGTCGGTGCATAGCCAATTTTAATAGTATACACCACGCCATGCGTGACTTTGTGCGGTATAGCTTCGTCTAGAACAAAACAAACCATGCGGGCAGACGTCGTTGATAATTACAGCAAGTGAATATAATATTAAGGAGTGAGGCTTCCGTACTTGCACTATTACATATTCTTTGCCTGAGTGAAAAAATATAATTTTCAGCATCAATTCTGGGTTTGGCGCTGATATCTGGCATCGTGACTGCACCCTTCGTTCTGCAGAGATGGGGACGTCGCCTCACTAACCAGCTGAGCACTCTGCCCTCGCTAGCCGGCTGGGCGCTCCTCCTGTGCGCGAAAAATCCAGAAACTCTACTAATCAGTCGCTTCTTGCTCGTAAGTTATTTTTCCAGCACGAATAAGAATGTTTATTTCTAAGATAATTTTTACGTCTAGATTCTCTTGTTGTTAGAGAGCCGATAAAAACAGGCCAGGTTTATTACTTAAGTGTGAGTGACAAGCTACTTCGTGTCAGTGTACGGGCATTGTTCAGAATGTAGGTTAATTCTAAAATCAATTTTTTTCTACGTTTTCACAGCTGTCATAGTCCACCTGGGCGTATAAATGATGTAAGTTCATTTAATAATAATTTCACAAATACAGTTTGGAGTGTTAACCGATCACACAGAGATAGAGAGATGGGGATATGCTCCGGACACTCAACTACAAAGGACGCTAGTCGCTGAGAGTAACTTTTACTCGCGAGAGTTCTGGGCATCAACTTCTTACTACACGCTTTTTATTAGCTTTACCTGTATGCATATTATTTGTAACCGACTCATTTGGGCGCGATTTTGACCCACTTTAAACGGCCAGATTTCGTTCAAACTTAGTAGATTTATTTGAGGACCGATGACAATACATCAATTTGATAAAATTATTCCACTTTTCAATTTGAGAAATAAGATTTTTGTTATTTCATATAATTTACAAGGCAGGAATTGATGTTCATTATAAATTTCTTCTATTATCTAATTATAACGTACTAGCTGACCCGACAGACGTTGTTCTGTATATAATAAATAAAATAATGTTTTTATATGAATTTGTCAATAATATATCATAACATCAAAAATTACTTCGTAAAATATGCACCCTGCTGTCGTAATGAAATTGTTTCACAGCAGAACTGTCAAACCGTGCATCAATAAATTCTCTCATAGAATTTATGTATGGACACATAAAAGGACAAACAAATTTGTTGTTTTTATTTAATTCCAAGCATTTTCATGTTTCTTCAAACCTTTTAAACCTTCCCTGGACTTCCACAAATAATTCAAGACCAAAAGTAGCCAAATCGGTCCAGCCGTTCTCGAGTTTTAGCGAGACTAACGAACAGCAATTCATTTTTATATACTATATAGATAACGGCCTTACAAACTTGGTATAAGTTATAACTGATGATAAACAAAGAAAATGCAAAATGTTTACAATATCGTTGACAACACTGTCAATACAATGATAATTCTGAAGTTTTCGGAATGACAAGCTCCCTTGCAAATAAACGCGGGAAACGTTATAGGTCCGAACAAACCATTCGTAAGCAAAATGTCTATTTGTAAACATTTTAGGTACATATTCTTGGTTTATGCTTAGTTATAACTTTATGCCAATTTTATTTGTAAGGCAGTAAGTCTTCGAGTTACTATAACTTCTTGTAAAGATCCAGTCGGTGGTCCCCGACCCGTCACGTATTTCGTAAATATAAACATAAATATAGGTACTTAGGTAAAATATATCAAGCAATGATATTGTCCTCGTCCGAAGGCAATGCGTGATGCGGTGACCAAAATAGCATCTCAATAATAGAAGTAGGTATAATTTTACCTAACAGATTGATTGCTTTTATTGGTTTCAATTGGATGTAACATGAGAAGCGACTCACAATAATTAAGAACAAAGTGCCATTCATTACCATATAAGACCTTAGCGTTAGATTTGTATCCTCTACAGTTTACACGTTCCTCGCAGCTCCTTACCTTATTTTGTGCATTAATGCTGTGAAAAATACTGAACCGATCGGAGTAATATTTATACCTACCATAAGATGCAACGGGGATTAGTATACGATAATAAGATGGTGCCTTAGATAGTTTATACGTCTAGATAGAGTTTCTTGCTGTTAGACAACCGATCAAAAAAGGCCAGGAATATTAGTTAAGTGTGCGTGACAAGCTACGTCTTACACTCGCGATTTATATTTGTATGTATGTCATAGTCTATCGTAGACTGTTCGCGTCTATATTTTTTTACATAGAAAATATTGAATACCTACTCAATACTAATAATTCAGTCAATGACATTTCATTACATATGACAATTCATACAATGAGCGAGCGCGGGGACTTAATTAATATGGCAAATAAACGTCTGCCGGGTCATTATTTGTAATATTTAAAATAACTAGCTGACCCGACAGACGTTGTTCTGTACATAATAAATAAAGTACTGTTTTTTATGAATTTGTCAATAATATTTCAAAACATCAATAATTATTTCGTAAAATATGCTCCCTGTTGTTACATTGAAATTGTTTCAAGCAATCTGTTGCAATGTTTTCAGCAAACCGTGCGTCAATAAATTCTCTCTAATGAAAATATGTCCATACATAAAAATATTGCAGATAAAAATAATTATGGGTCCCAAATCGAAATAAAAATTATCCTATCCCTCAAGTTGGACTAAATGCACTGCATGGCACTCCATGAAGTAATCCCCATTAAAATGTGTTCATTAGCCTAGGAGTTCACTGGAACCATTAGGACACTGGATTTATAAATATTAAGATATAATAGTCGACACACGCTTACTTAATTAATGTGTGTGTGTATGTCTCACTGTGGCTATGGCTACCAATACTGAACCCGATAAACATTGTAATATATTATCATATATCAGGATGCAAATTTTCATAGCGATCAGTTAACCGATATAGAAGTTGGTATCCCGCTTGGTAGGCTGTAAAAAAGACTATAACACAAAAAAGTATACATACACAACGGCAAAGCATCTCGTTATCTCCTCTCAAACATCATCACATATCATACCATTGTTTTGCAGATATTATTGGGCGGTTGCCTCACGACTTCCCATGACACGTCAAGACTCACGAGTCTTTCACCTTTTTACCCCCTCTTAGAATCCTTGAGCCTTGTTTTTTTGCCTATACAAGAGGCTACATAGTTATCCGGCTGTGCCTTGTTTAGAGCTAGATAATTAATGTGAAAGTGCGTTGATTATTTTATTTGATTTAATACGTTATGATTGTTAAAATGATTGGAGTAAGACTAGCATAAATTGTAACATATCTTATCTCTATTTAGTAATAAGTACGAACATTTTCTAGATTTTAACCCATAGTGAATTTTTCTCTTTATTTTTCAGGGTTTTGCGATGGGTCTTCAGGCAGCGGCAGCCCCTGTATCAATAGCTGAGTACTCCGCGCCGAAGCACAGAGGAGCATTTCTTGCAACCATTGCATTTTCCTTTGCTACTGGGATGTTGATTTCGCATGTCTTTGGGACCATCCTATATTGGCGAACAGCTGCTGTAGCTTGTGGAAGTGTCTACGCTCTCTCTCTCTTGCTCATTTCCTTGTCTCCAGAAACCCCTCCGTATCTAGCTTCGAAAGGAAAGTTTGAGGAATGCATCAAATCATTCAGATGGTGCAGAGGATACGACATCGAGTCTGAAAAAGAACTCCAAATTTTACTCCACAGCCAAAAGAGAATGACTCCGGGAAAAACAAAAAAATCAAAATTGCAATTGTTCCGAGAGATTGTCGTTAAGCCTGAATTTTACAAGCCAACTGTGATAATGATGTTCATGTTTGTATTGTTCCAAATATCTGGGATGACTGTTGTGCCGTCATATACCGTGCCGATGATGCAGGAAGTATCTGGTGGCGCTATTGAATCGTACGTCAGTATGCTGATGGTAGATACAGACCGGTTTATCACTGCTGTCCTAGCGTGTATTGTCGTCAATAAATTCAACAGGCGGACTGTGCTATTCCTCGGAATTTCCATTAGTGTAGCATCATTATTGCTAACTTCATTGCTGCTTTATTTAAGGGACTTCGGATATATACCAGACAAATATAAATGGGTTCCAGTGATACCGACTTTGGTATATATCTTTGGAAAGACTCTAGGAATACTTCCGATTCCCTGGGCAATTGCTGGCGAAATATTTCCATTACCGTACAGATCATTAGGCAGCGGAATTTCCGGAATGTTTTTATCTATTATGTTCTTCGTTGTTGTCAAGACTGCACCAACATCTTTCAGACAAATTGGTGTTAAAGGAACATTTTGTGTTTATGGACTGTGTATTGCACTCTGCGGCGCCTTTCTCTACTTCTTACTCCCGGAGACAAAAGGGAAGACTTTGTATGAAATTGAATGTCATTTCAAAGGCACTCAAAATGAGTCAGAATCTGCAGCACACGAAAAGGACAAAATGTTGGAACTGGAGAATATAGAGGGTGGTTGAGCGGTCGTTTATAAAAAATAGGGAACGCTTTCAGCTTAATAGAGCTGGCCAAGTAGTTAGGAGCATTAATACCATTGTATGGATTATGGAATTTACAAAAGCATTGAAATATATAGACAGTTTTAAATGATATTTATTCAAAAATAACTTGTTACTTAGTAGTTGAACAAAATTAAAATATATTTTTACAATTACGTTTGTTTTATAAATAATATTGGATCCGTGAGAATAAAGTTATTCTTGAAATCAATATAACATAATACAATACCTATACCCGAATATCACATTTTTATGAGTACAATACTAATAAAGTATATGCGAACTGCACCTCCGCAATTCGCCATTTTGAGAAGCATTCAAGGGTTCGATACATTTACGATCAGAGTTCGACATGCCTCGAAAACTATCTTCTATTTCCTGCAAAGTTCTATCTTTAGTTTCCGGTAACATAAAGTAAATAACAACCAAACATGCCACGACAACGATAGCGTACAAAAGATATGTTACTGATAGACCTACAGCTGAAGTGAGAACTGGGAATGATTTCACAGCTACAAAGAAATTAAAGGACAATGCTAGTACACTTATGCCTCCACCTAATCCACGATATTCTAAGGGGAAAATCTCACCTGAAATCGTGAATGGTATTGAAGATATACCAACTGTTAAAGAGAACATATACAAACCAATAAGAAGCATTGGTATCCATTTACTATCGTATGATAACAAAGCATTTTGCTTCGCGTATAAGTATCCGCTTTTTCCTAAATAGGATAAAACACAAACAGCTGCACTGCTGAACAATAAAGTCCTTCTTCGCATGGTCTTCATTAGGAACACAGCTAATATATTGCAAATCAGTCTTTCAATATCTAATGCCACCATTAGTAATTTAGCATTAGCATCCGGCCCAACAACTTGGTGAATAATATCTGTTGCGTATGAACTTATAACGTTAATACCAGCGAACTGAAACATAGTATACAATAAGAACATAATGATAATTGGTTTATAGAATTCTGGTTTTCTAGATGACTCGCTCAAATATTTGCAAATACGTCCTAATTTAATCATAAGGGACACGTTTTCATCTGGAATGCTGACTTTCCTAAGTGCTTTTTGAGCTGCAATCATATTTTCAAATTCGATTGCTTGCTCCTCATTTCTGCCTCTTAACCAGTAGAATATTTCTTCGCCTTCTTCATATCTGCCTTTTGATATTAACCATGATGGCGATTCTGGGTTGTATATAATTAAAATTAGGGCAGTGAAGCTGATAAAAGAACAAATTAAAGCACTTTGTTGCCAGCTGAAGTAAGAACCTAAAGTATGAGAGGAGAGCACTCCTACTGTTAGTGATAATGAGACGGTCGTTAAAAATGCACCACGGTTCTTAGGGTCTGTCATTTCTCCAATAATAATAGATCCTAGCGGACCAAGCATTCCCATGGCAACACCTTGTAAGAACCTTGCCGCTATGAGACCTGCGACGCTGTTTGACATCAGGAGTAAGAACCATCCAGTTAATGATGGTATGGTAGTGAGCAGATGAGATTTCTTCCGGCCAATCATGTCCATCAATGGCGTGATTATAATATTCCCAGCAATCAACGCGAAGCCAACAATGGAAGCTGGAAAGATAAGAACACACTTTTAATTTTTTGGCAGAATTTATTTTTCTAATTGCTTTTTTTTTGGTGGTGACTGTGTCATAGTTAGCGGGCTAGCCGAACATGTAGGGTTTTGTACAAGATATGAATTATTAAATTTCTAATGCGACCATTTTACAATTTGCACCGCTTACTCTTACTCCAAACTAGAGTACTTTTAACTAGAAATAGCAAGTCCGATATTTTCAATTCCAATATCAATAAAAATGTAGTAAAAATGATTACGCTAATTCAACTCTACTCTTGGTAGAATAGTTAACCCTGCTAAGAATGGACATTCTTTTATGGCGCAATTTGACTAATTTATCAAATTAGCTGCGTGTATTTTGTTTTTCTATAAATTCTAGGCGAACATTCAGATAAGTGATAAAAATCCAAAATTATATTGGTGATAGTCGATCATAAATTCAAATTAATATATTTTAGCAATGAATGGTGTTATCTCTCACTGTCATCAAATTTCTGAGACTTTCGAATTTAGGATGTAGTATACCTGGATGTGACAAAAAATCATTTGATAAACAAATAACGTTATTAGTACTAGGTTCAAATTATCATTCTCAGAACAAAGGCCAAGCTTGTCCTCTATTTTCTACAGCTTTTTATTAGTCCGAGTTATAGGATTTTATTTTAGGTGTACATGAATGGCAAATCCACTAGATCTTTCATCCTAGTTACCAAATAGTGTCATCTTCTAAATGTGTCTCTTTTTTTATTGTCAATATGAATAGCAACTTACTTGTACTTACTGCGTACTACTTGTCCATTAAGATAATTTTAAATACACATCTGCGCTTTGAGATAACGTTTAAGGTTTGACCAAGAACAAATCAAGCAAGTAAACAGAAAGTAGGTAAGTATTTGGTGTTTACGATTGTGACCTTAATATTACGTTTCGTCTTATTACATTTAAAAAAAAAATATCTGCGTTACTTATCATAGATGATAATTTTAACATGGCCTTCGTTGTTTAATTAACCCTACTTCAGTCGTCATCGATTAACAAATTAGATAATATTCACAATGTGGAACCAAACCGTCGAGAAATAATCTACATCTACAAAGAAGTCTCCTGGTTTCACTTTAGTTAGACTATGAATCTCAATCTCAATCTCTCTCTCTCACTATCAAGCCCAAACATGGCAATAATTGATTTTATTCGAGAGTCTCGGTGCTGTTGCAGGTCAGGTATAAATTAACCGGCATCAACACTATGACTGCCACGTTTTTTTTAGACCGAAAATAGTTAGATTCAGTACCCAAAAATATAATAGACAGAGAATTAATTAATAAAATATATATTTTACTGCTTTGAGGTTTTTGGTTTTATTTTTAAGGAACCCTTATTAAGTATCATTACAATCTAATTTTAAGTTACAAAACATTGTTACCGCTTCTTTTATCAGATGGATGGATCACTTTCATCATAGAAAATATGCACTCTGTATTCTGGTAAAATATAGTAGTTTCGCCGACTGTATTATATTTTTAAAGTAATAGTTGGTAGACACCTTAAGTAGTAGGACACCATATTGTATAGTATTATTTTTTATGAAATTAAGGGATGAGACGAGCAGGACGTTCAGCTGATGGTAATTGATACGCCCTGCCCATTACAATGCAGTCCCGCTCAAGATTATTGAAAAACCCATAAATTCTAAAGCGGTAATACAACTGCGCTCGTCACCTAGAGACATAAGATATTAAGTCTCATTTGCCCAGTAATTTCACTAGCTACGGCGCCCTTCAGACCGACACACAATAATGCTTACACATTACTGCTTCACGGCAGAAATAGGCGCCTTTGTGGTAGCCATAATCTAGCCGGCATCCGGTGCAAAGGAGCCGCCCACTGGTAAAGTGGTTTGGCAACCCTAATCAACACTGATATTACCTACAATAAAGTTAAGCATAGCAACAGCTGATATAATTAACGAAAAACTTAATGACGTAGATTGTAACACGCATGTTTGTATCAAACAATGTCAATATGTTTCAACCTAACCTTGATAGCATTTATCTGTATCGATAATGAAAGATTTAAATAATAAATCAAATACAACGATACTTCATCAATATACGTATTAATAGGTACAAGATGACAAGACCTTTGAAAAACAGTTAAAATTAGGGTTACCAATTAGTAATTTGAAAAGTCTTGAAAAAAGTCTGACATTTCGATGCAAAATCCGGACTTGTTGATCATCGTCTCTCGTAAAGATTAAAGACTTATTTGATATTAGTTAATGTGTAGTTTTATTACTATATTCCATCTAATTAAAAATAAAATCCGGGCAAGTTAGAGAGCCGGACAAAATCCGGACTAGAGTCTTAAAGCCCGGATATGTCCGGATTAATAAGGACTGATGGTAACCCTAAATGCAATAGATAGATATTTCGCACCGCAGAATTAATAATGTAGGATCTAAAAAAATTCCAATATTTCAGTTGAGTAGGTATTGTAAAATGAAGGAGTGTTATAAAATTGTGATCATAATAATTGTTATGATTACAAATGCAGTGCTTGTAAATTTTCGTAATAATTGGATAACTAGTGAAATGGTAACTCCATTTCATTAGTATGTTTACTGACATAGCAGTAAAACTGCAAACGAAACCATTTTACATGGGCATAATTTCAACTACCTATTAACAACTAAATAACCGAATCCGTTAACATTCGTTTCAGTGCTAAAGTATATTTACAAAAAATATAACTTTCTAAGCAAAAATATCTGTATAAAACAAAACCAGGATTCTCGTTGTCAAGATAACACCGTTATCTCAAGTAGCGCCCGTTCATGAGCATGACCAGCCATCGCTGCCCTGCATGAACAAAAGCCTGCCACGTGAACCACACTCCAGTATGATGCTGATACTAGCGCAACCAGCTCTGATTTTCCAGTTCCAGCAAGTGACGTCACACGAACGCTACTACGCTTAATACTTTTATGTGCCCTATGATGAAACAAACACATATTATTTAACTAAATTATGCGGTATAATAATATTTTCATTGGTTTAATATGGTGTTGGGAAAAATTGCCGGAAGAAAAGGCGTAGGTCGCAGAAAAAAGGCTTGGCTGCGCAACATCTGAGAGTGTTCAACAGAAACAAAAAAGTTCAATTTACAGAGATGACTGCGAACCTTCGCTAGTCGGTGACGCACCCGAATAAGAAGAAGAAAGAGTATTAAATGCCTTCTTAATTACAATATTGTTTTTTCTACAAACGTAAAATTGCACGAGTATTTTTTTCAAGGTTTTTTTACGCCAAATAAGAATTACTTCTTGCGTGCGTACATAAGTACGCGCACACTTCTTTTTTATCTTTTTACGTCTTACCAATCCACGATTCTTCACTGGTGCTCGCCTTGATATGAGACTCCGGGAGACGCAGAGCTGGAATGAGGATCGCAGGAAACCCGATGACTCCGCCATGGCCCACTATGTTAATAGCAACGCTTGCTGTGAGAAAACACTGCAATTGTAATAAATATTTTATTATTATTTAAAAGTTATATTTTTTCATAGAGAGCATAAAAGGAGGAGGAGAGAATCAAAAGAAATGGCGTACTCAATTCAGTGTAAGTGTGAGTTGTGACATAACGACCAACCTCATAGATGCTATGCAGCTAAAAGATTTTTGGGAACCCAAAATTCTGGGCGGCACCGCGACAGTCTTAACATCTTATGTCTCAAGGAGATTATCATGTAAATGAAACCGTAACACAAATAGTTGAATCACATGTCATTCAGGTGTCAGTGACTACTCCTCTATGCCAAAAATAATTGCCTAGTCTAATTACAAAAGTGAAACTAATATAAAAGTATAACTTCTAAGAATCGGTGTGCATAAATGTGTAGGCTTTCTAAGTAAAATTTTTAGAATTCGTCTGTTTCCGCGTTCTAGTTCGTATTAATGCACTAATACCGACATATCCCCATACTGTCACACTATATTAACAGGCTTTGAGCTAGAACACAAGCTTAGGATAAATGGGAATTATTTTTCTCAGACGTAGCGTTAAGTTTTGGATATGTTCTATATCTACTACAGTGAGTCCCAGGTATTTTTATGCTCGTTACTGAATGTAGAGATCCGCAATAACAATTATTATTACTATTAGTACATGTCTGCAATTTTATAGGTACAATAATTTTGTTTAGGTAGAGTATTTTGACGATGACTAAACGTAATAAATTGTGTCCCTTCTAAATTTAACGTGAGTGAGTGAGAGTAAGTACAATCATTTAACCAACAGAGGACTTCTCTCAAATCATTTCAGAATGTGTACGGGTCTTGTTCTAGTTTTTTCTATGTAAAAGCAGCATAGTGTCATCAACGTACGTAATGATACTAAAAGAGGTCATTGTTTTTCTACACAACCCGTTTATATATATCAGGAAAAGTATTGGGCCTGAATACTTCCTTGCGGGACGCTTGACTAGTCAAGATGCACAGTGCAATTTACACATTGTGTACGTTCAGATAGGTAACATCGAAACATCTCTAGCACTATTACACAAACACCAACTATTTCTAATCTGGATAATTGAATTCTAACAGAGACAGTATCAAATGCTTTGGCAAGATCTAAGAATATATCAAGTACTTGTTTGCTTATTGTTAAGGTATCTGGCAATCAATTCTGTCATAAGGAGACATTTAACCTTTACAAAGCCAAATTGATTTTTAGTGAGTACCTTATTCCTATACAAATTTGTAAGTCAATTATTAATATTTATTTTTCTAAAATGTTAGATGAAGATGTTAGTATCGAAATCGGCCTGTAGTTTTCGTAACTGCTTTGGTCAAGATTTTTGTATACAGAACTTAATGGTGCTTTTTTAAATGCTCTTGGAAATGTACCAGTCTGAAGACACATATTAAATATGGGAGTCACTAAATCATATCTTTATCTCATACCATATGTGGTACTAGACCATCTTTGCATATTTTAATGAATAACTTCGCAATGTTATCAATGCCAGCTGAACCATTCTTTTAGTCCAGTATTCGACACACTACTTCTTTGAAGTCAGTATCAAATAGTGCCATTTTTTGAAACCGTTTTTGCTGAATGACGCTCGAAAAATTTATAATCGAGACAGAAAACTATCGGGGCTTGAACTGTTATAAAGGATTTTGATGCCTGTATGTCAGATTTAAGCATAGCATGATCTACACAATTATCATTGCGCGTTAGTGCTGTTAGGTCATGAAATGACATCATATCCAGGCATTGAATCCTTTTTGGATTATGCGTACAACCAAATATTTTTAAATTAATATCACAAATCAGTATAACAGAGTTAACTTTTTTTAGTGATGTGAAATAAATACCTAAGCTATTACAAAAGCAATCAAGATTACCAGTTGATGGCGAGAGATACTCACCAAAATTGTGTGCATTATGTCAGCTTTTACGTACAATATTACACTATCATTATGATTAAGATAATCCGATGAATATGAAATAAATAGAGACATTTGCGGTATTATTGTCGTTTTAATTAGCCAACAGTCACTTAACGGCACATTGTAAATTCATTCTGTCTAATAAAAGAAGAATAGCGTCAAATTACACAAAATACTGAAAATAATACTTGTATACGTAGTCTGGCCATAAATACTGTTACAATTAAAAATAAACAAAATATTACTTTTGAATTTGGAATCTGTAATTTTTATATGAATGTTCATTGAGTTTTATCATTTTGGCGCCAATACAACAAGAATATTTGGTGCCATTTTAATAGAGCAAAATATTTTACTACAATAGTGGGTCGATAAACAGAACCGAATTGCTGTGATGGCATTACACAAAAAAGATGGGGCCATCTTCGTAGTCTTCGTACGAAAAAAGTGTTCAAAGCGGTACGGGAAAGAATTCGAAGATATCCTATTCGAAAGCAAAAGATTTTATCTTGGGAGATGAAGATAGCACCTAGAACCATGTTGCGTATTTTTAAAGATGACTTATTACTTGCAGCATATAAGAGACTGGTCATTCCTTAACTGATAATTTAAGAAAGAATAGGGCGGTAAAATCGAAACAACTGCTGAAACGGTACGCAAAGGGAGGTCACAGAAATTTTTTGTTTACGGTTGAGAATTACAATTGAGAGAATTTTTACAATTGAGCTAGATTTTAGCAAACAAAATGACTGTATTTATGCTAAAAGCTCTAAGGAATCTTCCCAATTAGTCGACAGAGTGCAACGTGGGCACTATCCGACTTCAGTGATGGTTTGGTGGGGTCACTTTTGTGAATAAGGTATCAAAACATCGGCACAAGTGTATCAAGATACCATTCTTGGGAATTTAGGGAAGCCCCTTCACAACACCATGTTCAATAACCAAGAATGGTCCTTCCAGCAGAACTCGGCGCCGGGTCATAAAGCGCAGTCTACTCAGTCTTGGTTGGAAACGAACGTTTCGGACTTCATCAGAGGTGAAGACTGGCCGTTGTGTAGTCCCGATCTTAATCAGCTGAATTATGATTTATGGTGAGTTTGAGAGTACGGCTTGCTCTAAACGCCATGATAATTTGGAGTTCCTAAAACAATTCTACAATTGGTAGTGAAAAATTTTTCCATGGAAAGAGTGCGTGCTTCTATGGATAACTGGCCTCAACGTTTAAAGGACTGTATTAGGAGACCACTTCGAATAAACTTTTTTATAACTTAAATTGTTTTATATTTATGCATTAATCTAACACACTGTAAAAGTAATGAATTTGCAAAAAAAAAAAATATATTTTTTGGTTCAGTATTTATGGCAAGACTAGGTATATATAGGTATTTTCAAAGAATATATAATAGTGGTGTTATTGAGGTTACCAAAAACCCCTTTAACTTTTTCGCTACAGTGTCCATCGTCAGGACCCTTTTTTCGAAAAAGCGTGCAAGTATTTCGTTGACATTAATTTGAAATGCCTTAAGAATTTAGTTCACATTCTACTCGAAATTGTATAAAATCGCAGCTATTATATCTTTTACTGTATGAATAACACTTTAGAAAATATTGCATCTTATTTATAAAGATTTCCTTGAAATAACGCTTAATTCAATAAATATTAATAAACATAAAAGCTTATTAAATTTGTTCAATTTTAAGTGTAAATTAGTTCAACTAATCACTGTTTGAGCACAATAATATAATATAGTAAGTTATTTGAAAATGTAATATTTTTTTATTTAAAGTTATCCTTCCAAAAAGTTATCCAAATTTGGCTTCTGATAAGCTTCTTCTTCTTCTAAATAAAGCTTCTGATAAGCTGATTCCTGGGCCACGGAATATTTTGGGCTAGCTTTTTCTGGGACTGGATTTAGCCTGTTCTCCTGGGTTGAATCAGGGTGATGAACAGTTTGTTCTACAAACGGGGAACATAGCTCTCGGGGGACATTACATCAGTCTGTAATTTATAATTATAATTTTTTCTTGATCTGTCAAGTAGGCTTCTATTCAACTTTTTTTAACCTTTTTCTGCCGGTTCTACAACTCATCTTTTCTCTAGCGTCTTGTCATTTTGAATTATTTCTGTTGATTAATTTAATAATTACAATGTTCTCATTCTGTGCTGGCACTATCGCAAAAAAGGACCTTGAACCGTAAAATAGCTTTGATACGGCTTTGGGCAAGACATTGTAATTTATGACTTTATCAATTACATGTGCTGGCAATGAACACTTTCATCCTTGGCACATTAGCGATTGATATCAATCTGTGATCGTCATTTTCGATAGCATCGTCTTATCAATAAGCACTCAGCAACTCAACGGTAGCGGCGATTCTATTCTGAACGTGGGGAGTTGTTTTTGACATAGTATTATGTGCTATTTTACAGGAAATAAAACCGAGTAAAGAGTTTCGAGCAATGAGTTTCAAAATCACTGACAGCCCAGATGGTTGTGAAACTGAAGTGGCAGTGGGCAGAGCAAGTAGTTCGTCGGATGGCCGTTGGTAGACGTAGTTGTGGTAGGACCGGATCGATGATCTGGTCAAGATCACCGGAATACGTTGGATGAGGGCAGTGCAGGACCAATCGTTATAGCGATCTTTGGGGGTGGCCCAATGGCCATGATGTTCTTTCGGCTGAAATGATGATGAAAGAGTTTAGTATCTTTAATTGAGCAGTTGTTTGATGTTCTTTGGGACATAGTTTATGAAGAGTCTGGTAGTTTTTTCCTATTATATTTTATTCATATTATATATATGGGACTCTTGTACATGCTTATGTTGTCATTCCTACTTAAAAAATTGCTCTAACATAGGTATTATCGTACGAGTACTTTCCAAGACCTTTGGGGGAAGCCTTTGTCCATCAGTGGACGTCTTCCGGCTGAAACGATGATGATGACGACTTCGGTTCATCAGTGCTCTGTGAACCACTTGGCGTTGCGTAGAGAGTCGCTTCACTGTGTGACTTCTACCGCATTTATCACGGGGAGTGTTCCGAATAACTGTTTCACTTGATACCCTGCCGCCGAATTCCACGACACGCCAGAAATTAGGACATCATCCCCACCATCTGCATGTGTGGCGGTCCTCCACAGTGCGGTTTTAAAGGAACTTTCTTCCACGTACACAATGTTGGTTCCATTGTGTAATGAGTTTCCATTTCCGGTGTTTCAGGACGATGTGACATGGGCAACTTCAAAAAAGCGCATAAACTTTTCTTAAAGGCCGGCAACGCTCTTGTGATACCTCTGGTGTTGCAAGTGATAATGGGCGGCGGTAATCACTTAACATCAGGTGACCCGTACGCTCTTTTGTCCACTCTTCCATAAAAAAAAGTGGAGGAAATGGCATTTTATTTACGAAAATCCTAACGTAATATCGTTTTTAAGATTCCATTCCTCAAATGGAAACTATATTGGATCACTTTGTAATCCCTCCGTCTATCTGAGTGTCAAGAACCTTTATTTCGGGAACGAGTAGAAACTAAACGATATACTCAAATCTACACTCTTGAAGCTGTGACAAAATCAAACTTCTAAGTTAACAAAAAAAAAGATATACAAGAAAAAAGATATTATAGCCAGAAAAATTGCGCAAATTGCGAATTCATAAAACTATTATCAAATTGCGTGCTGAAACACTTTAATTGTGTTTTAAGGACAACGCCGTTGGTGCTATTTTTACACAAGTGTTGTGTTTAAAAAAAACAAGGCATTTGAGAGCGTTAACACGCTGTTTGTGTTTTAAAATTAAACTTTGGGTATGATACGTATCTGCAAATTCAAACAATATCCTCTGATGCTGTCTGTCTGATCATCTCTTTCCTGGATTGAAGATTCCATTTAAAGAGATTGATTTGCCTCCCTTTATTGAAGGCGATTATTTACGTCAAAAAGCGATTTCCGTAATCTTAGCCCGCAGCAGTTGTCGAATCAATTGGTGAAATTGTTTTAACAACGCAAGATATTATACGCAAATTCCAGCCAGATTAAATCTATGGACCTTAGATAAATTATACTTGAGCATCTTGCCATTAGGCAATGCATGACAACAGGCCAGGCTTATTACTTTATTGTGCGTGACAAGCTACATCTTGCATTATACAGCGTGCGTTGCTGAAAATAGATGCAGAATAATAAAGGCATAACAGATCGCCGCTTTTTTTTCGACTTGTTCATATCTGTCACAGACTATAGTCTAGTCATATAAATTATCTAAGGTTTGTTCATAAAATAACATTTGGCCTCTAGAGAAAATGTAAAATTGAACTCAAAGCCGTGTACAAACACTCAATGCAAAATGTCGAATATTATTGAATATCAATTTCTGTACAATCACGATTTTAAACTAATGCCCGAGGACTTATTATTATTTCACTGGGACACCATGGTGGCGCAACCAGCCGCGGCACCGTGGTGTCCGTAAGCTACTAAATAAGACATTATACAGACACCAGAGGCATGCCGCGTCCGAGCTGGTCGCGCCACCAATCGTAATCATAATTTATTGGCGGCGACTGGTTCCGCCACAATGGTGTCCTGGTGAAATATAGCCCTAAATGGGGACGAATGTATTTTTCTAAATAATTTGATGCGACTTGTTACAATATTACGACTGTGGACTTACCTGACGTAAAAGCGGCCTGTATTTCGATTGACTGTCAGTCGCCATGTCTACAATAACTCACTGAAACATGTTTATTTTGTAATTAAACACACGAGTATCCCAGTCCACAAAGCCTTGTAGACTATTATCGTGGATGTCAATGATATTTAACGATAATAAGATTAGATTAATGCTTATTTGTTCGTAAGAAAGCTTTGTTAATTACTGAATGAGTGCCGTTGTCTCAGTTGATTATTTCGCATATTTTCTATGGAAGACCAGGTCTCAAAAAAGTGTACACGACACCTTTTTTATGACAATAAGGGACAAGACGATCAGGATTTTCAGCTGATGGTAATTGATACGCCATGCCCATTACAATGCAGCTCCGCTCAGGATTCTTGAAAAACCCAAAAATTATGAGCGGCACTACAATTGCGGTCGCCACCGTGAGACATATGATGTTAGGTCTCATTTGCCCAAAAACTTCAGACCGAAAAACACTAATTGCTTACACATAACTGCTTCACGGCAGAAATAGGCGCCGTTGTGGTAGACATAATCTAGCCGGCATCAAATTCAAATATTTTTATTCAAAATAGGATTCAAAATCACTTATTGAACGTCAAAAACTACCACCCACTCAAAATAAACTGCGTCAGACCTGAGAAGAACGGGCGCAAGATACTCAGCGGGATTTTTTATATTATTTAATAATTCAAAGTGTATACTCCCAGATTGGTAGTACCTAAAAATAGACCTGATGCTTAACTCCCTAAAAATAATTGTTGTACATATGTTTTTGATTTTTACAGCAACAAATCCAGCAATTGTGATGAAGTCACAGGGCTCAATATTAGAACAATTTATGTTTCTTATATACATTAAAATGAAAAATAAATATACGGTGACTACGTACCGGAGGATATTATTAGTATTGGTAGGCCCCCCACAAGATGGACCAACGATCTGCCGGAATGTGTTGGACCGATCGTCATGGCGACAAATTTGGGGGAGGCCCTTGTCCAGCAGAATAAAGTTAATATGATTTGATTTGTTTAAAGTTACCTTTCCTTGTGGGAAATTGTCATGAAATAGTATAATTGTTCGCAGATGACACTTCTTTGATCTTTAAAATTAAACGTAGACAAGAATATTTTATTGACGATGTAAAAGAGGCAAAAACAAAAGTTAAAGATGATAGGTGGCTAGAGATACTGATATATAATATAATACTATATAAAAAAACTTCAAGGAGGACCTCTTAACAACAAGTTGTCGGACAGACTTAGTTCTGCAGAATATGCTGTTTTTTTTATTTATTTTTCCGTTAGGACAAACAGACGAATCAGAAATAGATAATGTATTGCCCCAAGACTATCAGTTATTTTTTCCTATAAAACCCACTAACATGAAAGATGTAAATGGTGTTATTAGGCTAATGGAGGACAATAAAGCTTCGCAGGCGTCGATTTACCGACAAAAAGGTACTCATGGAGCTCCCAAGGAAAGCTATCATCTACCTTGTTATGATTTTCAATGGTATCTTAAGATCTGGAAACTTCCCAAAATTGTGGTTTGTATCCCAAGTAATAATGATCCAAAAACCGGGAAAGCCAAGCCATGACATAAACTCCTACAGACCTATAAGCCTTCTTCCAATAACATCTAAATTATTTGAAAAGGTCTTACTTAAAAGACTCTACCCAGAGCTCCAAAACAGATCCATTTTACCTAACCACCAGTTTGGGTTTAGAAATGAACACAGCACAGTTGAGCAAATACACAGAGTATGCAAAGTCATCCGAGATACATTTGAAAATAAGGAATACCGCTCATCTGTATTTCTGGATATTAAACAAGCATTTGACCGAGTTTGGCATAAGGGCTTGCTATATAAGATTAAAATACTCCTCCCATACCAATACTTTACTCTGATCAAATCATATTTAATAGGATATTTCAAATTAAAGAAGATCAAAGCACATCCAGATTTCACCAGATATTGGCAGGAGTGCCCTAGGGCTCCGTTTTGGATCCAGTCCTATACGATATGTACACATGATCTACCCCATAGCAACGAAGTGACAGTGGCTAGGTTCCCAGATGACACGGCAATTCTAGCTCGTAGTATATGTCCTATGTCGATGTTGGGACGGAACTCCAGACTGTCACTAGAAAATAAATTGCTTATATATAAGACCATCTTGAGGCCAATATGGATATATGGAATTCAACTGTGGGGTTCGGCAAGTGACTCCAATATCAGTAAAATACAAAAATGTCGGAACTACATCCTGAGACAAATCTCAAATGCACCATGGTTATATCAACACAGTTAAAGAGGATATAAGGAACACCAAAATTATTTACAAAAACAAACTGGCCCACCCAAACCAACTTGCTGTGCAATTAACTCTTCCTGAGGCAATGCGCAGGCTGAAAATATGACATTATACTAGGTAGCTTAGTACTAGTAATATAGAGGAATTCCTAATGAGGAAGTTACTGTTAGGGAAGATAATAATATGGTTATTATAATGTTGCCCCACTTCCATTAACATTAATGGAAGGTGGAAAAACGGCACATTCTGCACTAAATTTGCCATTAAATGTAGCTGAACAAGAATTCCCAGTCTGTAATATCACAAAATTTTCTGTACGTGGCCAAATTTTAATAAGATGCAAACTTATAATATGGGATGAGTGCACAATGGCTCATCGAAAATCACTGGAAGCGCTGGATAGAACATTACAGGATCTTCGGAAAAATACAAAACTAGTGGGAGATGCTTTATTGCTACTATCAGGGGATTTTAGACTAACTTTACCAGTTATTCCAAAATCAACACCAGCTGACGAAATAAATGCATGTTTAAAGCGATCAATTTTTTGGAACAATGTTGAAAAGTTATCACTGACAGAAAATATGCGAGCGTTAATTACTGGAGATCCAAAGGCACAAGAGTTTGCCGACAATCTTTTGAAAATTGGGAATGGCACCTACCCACTAGATCCACAGTCTGGTAAAATAATTTTAACTGAAGAGATATGTCATGTGGTAGACACCGAAGAACACCTTATAGACAAAATTTATCCATCCATACAACAAAATTATTTAAATAAAACATGGTTGTCTGAGCGAAAAATTTTGGTTACAAAAAATGATGCAGTAAAACGAATAAATGAAAAAATACAGGAAATGATACCGGGAGAGGAAAAAATCTATAAATCAATAGATACAATGATGAATCAAGATGAAAGTTTAAACTTTCCAACGGAATTTTTAAATTCATTAAACCCACCTGGTATGCCTTCTCATGAATTAAAGCTAAAAATTGGATCACCAGTCATATTAATGCGAAATCTTAATACGCCAAAATTGTGCAATGGTACAAGATTATGCGTAAAACAAATTTTGAACAACATCATTGAGGCAGAAGTTCTCACTGGCAAAGAAAAAGGAAACTTGGTTTTTATACCAAGAATTCCAATAATTTCGAATGATTTACCATTCTACCAACGGTTACAATTTCCTGTACGATTTGCTTATAGTATGACTATCAATAAGGCGCAAGGTCAGACGTTCCGATTTTGTGGAGTTAATTTAAAAGAATCCTGTTTTTCACATGGTCAACTCTATGTAGCTTTTTCACGCGTAGGACAGAAAGAAAATTTATTTGTTTATGCACCAGAATGCAAAACTGTAAACGTAGTATATAAGAATGTATTTCAATAAAAATGTTTAGGATATCAGTTAATGTTAGATGATAAGAGATATTAATGTCAACTTAGTCGTAAGATTTTAATGTAAAAATAAGTAAAATCAATAAATTAATAAGAAAAAAGAAAATGTGTCTTTTATGTGAAAAAATTGTGAATAAAAAGTAGTGATAGATTATTAACATTAAAAAATAAGTATACAATTAAAAATGACCCAGCGAAGCGGGTATTCATAGCTAGTTATCAATAAATGCAGAATATGACTCTTTGGATTTGGTACCCTATGCAACACAATACCTATGAGTAAACTGGTCTTTGCTAAAGCTTATTTTGTACATGGTTCATACTTCATAGGTACAACCAGTACCTACTCGACTTCCTACAGTTCTACAATAGGCACCTAGCACTTGTACCTATAATAATAATTGTTATGGTATGAGGCATGAGCACTTTGCGTGCAGCCAAAGACTGATTTTAAGTTCAAATTTAAATTATAAATATTAATGAGTAGTTATGTACCTACCTACCTACGTACAATAGCATACTTCTTTACCTACCTTTCTATATCCTTTAAATAAATTGAGATAAATAGGTATATTATTGCATCAGTAAGATTTTCAATAAATGCAGTACCTATATTAGGAATTACTAGATTAGATTTGGTAGTAAGTCCACATACCCATATAACTAATTCTGAGTTTAAATAAAGGGAAAGTAAAAAACTTAATTAATCATAACTGTTCCAAGTAATAAATCTTAGAGCATCTAGATGGCGCTTATCACCAATATGTGTGTTATAAACTTAACACTGATTTTGGTGTCATACTGCATACATAACAGAACATAATATGAATATCTCTTTAATATAGCCTTTTATTTAATTAAGATCCAATTTTAATAAAACGTTTTTTTTTTATTTATTGGATTATTGTTGGGCTTGGACGCCGGCCTCTATCTAAATGTCTGGCCACGAATCTATGGATTTATGATGTTTCCGTAGAAAAGTAGTTACTTTTGAACCGACTTCAAAAAGTAGGAGGTAGGTACCTACTTTCAAAAAGATAATTTAAACATTACGTTTATTTCTTAATTCGATTGGTATTTTGTTAATGTATTTACACCGATTACGCTGAGATTTATGAAATATTTAGTCCCCTAAAAATTTGGCCCAGTAGTTTTTATTTTATGATCATTAAGTTTACGTGGATGGTGTAATTTTAGTTTTATGTACAGCTTTTTTTGAAGTTTTCATTTAGGTTGATTGGCATTATTAGATAAATGTTATAGTTTACCTGAAGTAACATAGAAGATCCTAATATAGAAAACCTATTACAGACACTAAAAAGAAAAAAAAAACCGACTTCAAAAGCGACTAAAATAACTTCATAAAGATTTAATTTTTGTACACCTCTTCTACAAACCTAATTCCCTCAATATTAATATAATACTATTATGTGTATGTGCTACCTATTCATAGGTTTGAAGTCTTTACAATGAAAAGGTTATTTCTGTACTTTCATTCGCGTATCGGGACAGCAAGCATGTTGATTGAGTCGCTCTCTTTAACTGTAGGGATTAATAATTTAGTGTTGTTCCCATATGCACTGCGAGCACTGCACAGTGCTATCACTAGAAAAATTCGTTCCGTTATGGACTGCCAGTATGCTGCCGCAGTACCCTAGGAAAATATATGACGTCATAAATCGTCGCCATATTCTACTGTGATCTGTAAGCAGTGGCGTTTTCGAAATTCGAGGTAAGATACTCGCAGTACTTTGATCACGTGATCAGTCAAAACCACTCACGGGCCTAACGTTTTAACGCCAAATATTTTTAGCTTGACAGTACTCCAACAACAGTTTTTTTAATGAAATAGAAAACTTTAATACACTCATTTGAATGCTGCGTCAAAAATGCGGATGATAGTATACGGGATTGCGTTCCGTTTTAAATAGTAACCAGTATAACTAACTATCAAGGAACGGCTTCACAGTATACTAAATTGACGTCACACTGTACAGTGTGACGGTACCTACCTCCTACTTTTTGAAGTCGGTTCAAAAGAAACGACTTTTCTACGGAAACATAAATCCATAGATTCGTGGCCAGACAGATAAGAGGCCGGCGTCCAAGCCCAACAATAATCCAATAAAGTTTTATTAAAATTGGATCTTAATTAAATAAAAGGCTATTTAGAGAGATATTCATATTATGTTCTGTTATGTATGCAGTATGACACCAAAATCAGTGTTAAGTTTATAACACACATATTGGTGATAAGCGCCATCTAGATGCTCTAAGATTTATTACTTGGAACAGTTATGATTAATTTTTTTACTTTCCCTTTATTTAAACTCAGAATTAGTTATATGGGTATGTGGACTTACTACCAAATCTAATCTAGTAATTCCTAATATAGGTACTGCATTTATTGAAAATTTTACTGATGCAATAATATACCTATTTATCTCAATTTATTTAAAGGATATAGGTAGGTAGATACCTTGGTAGGTAAAGAAATATGCTGTTGTACGTAGGTAGGTAGGTACATAACTACTCATCAATATTTATAATTTAAATTTGAACTTAAAATCAGTCTTTGGTACTGGGTGTACCTATGAAGTATGGAACCATGCACAAAATAAGCTTTAGCAAAGACCGGTTTACTCGTAGGTATTGTGTTGCATAGGGTACCAAATCCAAAAAGTTCTGCAACTAAATTTGCATTAATAAACAGGGGATAAGAATTAAACAAGAAATATGGTGTAATACTCATTTTTAATATAATGGAATTTTGAACTTAAATCAGTCTTTGGCTGTACAACACCAGCACACAAATAAAATCACAAAAAACCATCAGGTTATTTAGGCGGGACAGTTTAATCTACTTCCTCCATACGTGACGCATCATCAGCATCACCTTCTAGTGGGGGTACTTCTCCAGCTGCAACTTCCTCAGCCTGTATAGGTTCGTCCTCATCAATTCCAAGACCCAGTTTGATCATTCTGTAGATACGAGAAGCATGGACCTGAGGCTCATCAAGTGTGAAACCAGAAGATAATAATGCAGTCTCATAGAGCAAAATGACTAAATCTTTAACAGCTTTATCATTCTTGTCAGCTTCCGCCTTCTGCCTTAATGTCTCAACAATAGAGTGATCTGGATTGATTTCAAGGTGTTTCTTTGCAGCCATATAACCCATAGTTGAAGTATCCCTGAGTGCTTGAGCCTTCATGATACGTTCCATGTTTGCCGACCATCCATATTGGGCAGTGACAATACAGCATGGAGATTCAACAAGCCTGTTTGAAACTACAACTTTCTCTACTTTGTTGTCTAAGATGTTCTTCATTACTTTGCAAAGGCCCTCAAATTTGACTTTGTCTTCCTCCCGCTTCTTCTTTTCCTCCTCATCCTCTGGCAGTTCAAGTCCCTCCTTGGTGACTGATACCAGAGACTTGCCATCATATTCCTTCAACTGTTGTACAACATACTCATCAATAGGTTCAGTCATGTAGACAACTTCATATCCACGCTTCTTGACCCTTTCAACAAATGAAGAGTTGGCTACCTGGTCTTTATTTTCACCAGTGATATAGTAGATGTGTTTTTGGTTCTCCTTCATTCTTGAGACATACTCCTTAAAGGAACATGACTCATCTCCTGAGGCAGATGTATTGTAGCGCAGTAAGTCAGCTAATTTAGATCTATTCTGAGAATCTTCATGAATACCAAGCTTGAGGTTCTTGCTAAACTGTTCGTAGTACTTCTTATAGTTCTCTTTGTCTTCAGCAAGTTCTTCAAATAATTCTAAGCATTTCTTAACCAAATTCTTTCTAATTACCTTTAGAATCTTATTCTGTTGTAACATCTCACGGGAAATGTTAAGTGGCAAATCTTCGCTGTCTACCACTCCCTTGATGAAGTTCAAGTACTCGGGGATAAGGTCCTCACAGTTGTCCATGATAAATACTCTGCGAACATACAGCTTAATGTTGTTTTTGCGTTTCTTGTTCTCAAACAGGTCAAATGGAGCACGTCGTGGAACAAATAATAGTGCTCTGAACTCAAGCTGGCCCTCTACTGAGAAGTGTTTCACAGCCAAATGATCTTCCCAGTCATTTGTAAGGGATTTGTAGAAATCACCATACTCTTCCTGTGTAATGTCATCAGCATTGCGGGTCCAGATAGGCTTTGTTTTGTTTAATTCCTCATCCTCTGAGTACTTCTCCTTGATAGTTTTCTTCTTCTTTTTCTTGTCTTTGTTGTCTTCTTCACCATCTTCACCTACATCCTCAATCTTCGGTTTCTCATCATCGTTTTCATCCTCTTTCTTCTCCTCCTCTGCTTCATCGTCCGACAGTTCCTTCTCACGCTCCTTTTCAACGACAAGTTTGATCGGATAACCAATAAATTGAGAATGTTTCTTGACTACCTCTTTGATTTTATTTTCTTCCATGAACTCTGCTAGGTCCTCTTTAACGTGGAGAACGATTTTAGTACCACGACCAAGTGGCTCCGAAGTGTCGGCTCGGACTGTGAAAGAACCGCCCGCTGAAGACTCCCACACGTACTGCTCATCATCATTGTGCTTGGAATGTACGGTCACGCGGTCAGCGACCAAATAACACGAGTAGAAACCTACACCGAACTGACCAATCATACTTATATCAGCACCGGCCTGTAGAGCTTCCATGAACGCCTTTGTACCCGATTTAGCAATAGTACCCAGGTTGTTGACTAGATCTGCCTTGGTCATACCAATACCAGTGTCGATGATGGTCAATGTGCCCTCGCTCTTGTTGGGAATAATCTTTATGTACAATTCCTTACCGCTGTCCAATTTTGACGGGTCGGTCAAAGACTCGTATCGGATTTTGTCTAAGGCATCTGATGAATTCGAAATTAACTCACGAAGGAAGATTTCTTTGTTGGAGTAAAAGGTGTTGATGATCAATGACATAAGTTGGGCGATCTCCGCCTGAAAGGCAAAGGTCTCCACCTCGCCCGATTGGGTCTCCATCTTTTCCGGCATGATCGTCTTAAAACACACTTGTCTTCACAAACTATGAGGATTACTTCTGCTTCACAGTAATTTATAACGATAATGCGTGGTTTGAATTAGTACAACACGTGGTTAAATTTCGCAGCGAACCGCACTCGACTTATCACTTCGCTTGTATTTCACAAATAACGAAGCTTCGAAATTCAAACGCGCTTTTATAGACTCCTGCTGAGAGCGACATCTGTGTATGGATAGAAATTTCTAGACTATCTGACGCTTATAAGTCAGAGAATCTCAACCTTTTTTCGTTAACCTGCACCGTCATCACTTTATTTTATCTAATCACCTTAACACATCTAACTTTAAAAATGTAATTTACTTATTATAAAATAAACTACGGTTGGTGGTTACTACAAAATAAAACGACACGTGAAAAAACGTTATGGCCCAGCTGTGATTAAATACAAAAATATTAGGATTTACACATATTTTCACAACTAATTTAATGCATTAATTTTTATTTTGAATGTATACAATTTTATGTGTTTTTGCATATGCAATAAAGGATTATATCTTGAGTTGAGCTTGAAAAATTTCATTAGTAAGTGAATTTATCAAATTTACTAGCTATTTTACATTCATAAAAAGGCTTGGAATGTGGGTATATATTCTAATTATACCCTGTTCCTAAAGAAGGAAAATACGGTTATGGTTTAAGAAGTTTTTGAAATAATGTCTATTCTTCTTTTTGACAAAATGTTTGCCTCGTAGGAAAGAGCTTTATATTATGTTTTTCGAAGTATAGTATACTATACGTAACTTTTAATAGAAAGAAGGTGATCACTACGATCACTAAGACTTATTGAGCTATCTTATCTTTTTGTCCACATTTCACTTTGTTCAATAAATGTGAGATCATAATTTTAAAGAGTATAGTAAAAAGCCAGTGGAGGCTCCTTTGCACGGGATGCCGGCTAGATTATGGGTACCACAACGGCGCCTATTTCTGCCGTGAAGCAGTAATGTGTAAGCATTACTGTGTTTCGGTCTGAAGGGCACCGTAGCTAGTGTAATTACTGGGCAAATAAGACTTAACATCTTATGTCTCAAGGTGACGAGCGCAATTGTAGTGCCACTCAGTTTTTGGGTTTTTCAAGAATCCTGAAAGGCACTGCATTGTAATGGGCAGAGCGTATCAATTACCATCAGTTGAGCGTCCTGCTCGTCTCGTTCCGTATTGGCATAAAAAAAAATACATCTAGACGTATGTCTCTTAAGTCTGTCTTCTGTAAGTCTCCTGCTGTTAGACATCCGAACAAAAGAGGCCAGGGATATTAGTGTGCGTGAATTGCACAGAATAGAGGTTAGTTCTACACTTAACTATTTTTCGAAGTTTTTACAGCTGTCATAGTAGTCTATCTAGACGTATAAATGATATAGGGTGATAGTGTAATTTTAATCTTATTAACAAAGTAAACACTTTGGTAATTCGACCTTCAATTATATATGTAATTAAAATTATTATAATTTGTTTACGCGCATTTAAAAGACTTGTTATATTACTATAACATTAGAAGACGAAGAAAATGTTGAGCATCTATGAACAAACTTAGTAGTACCGCTATCGTCCGCTAGGTGTTACGGAGCGCAATTCACTAAATACGAACAAAAGTTCTAGAACTCTCTCGAATGTTCTAGAAAGAGTCAAATAACACTGCAAATAAGCTGTTGTGATACTTTTTAGTTATTAATATAAAAAGGAAAGAAGTAAAAACTTTAAAATAGATATATGAAAACTAATAGTTCATTCAAAAATCGGCAATTTAACTCAATTTTATCGATGGTTCTAGAACATTCTGTTGGTTTCCGGTAATAAGTTCTGCTTTTAGCCACCAGTGTCGCTAGGTATATCCGCAAGGAGCATCTTATCCCCCTCTTCCACGCCCCTCAGCCTTCCCCTCGCTTTGTTACATGCGGTTACCGCGTTTCTAGATGTTTTCTACAATTTTATTGATTTTAAGATTTTTCAACGCTTTCGTTATTATGATCATTAACGATCATAAATCATAGAATACAAAAAGAACATTCTGTATTCTGAGCAATAAACAGAGTTCAATAAAAATAAAAATAGATTAACAAATCTTTCTAAGAACCTACTACTACCTAGATACCTAATTCATCTTATAAAATAATAGGTATATTACACCTAATCAAAGGAAATCTCTTAAAACAGACAAAAATGAATTGCTAGGTAGGTACCTAACGTCATATTCGTTGAACTAGGTACCTACCTAGTAATAGTAATAATAAAATATAGATAGGTACGACTTAATTAGCTAATACCTATTATAGAAACTAGTTTTATTAAATAGCTACTACGTACTACCTACGTACTTAAATTAAAAAAAAATATAGATACCTACATACCTACCTAGTTACTTAAATTATTTAATAAGTACTTACTAATCTAATAAAATACATATCATTTTTTTTTAGTCTGGGTGTCTTTTAGCATAATATAGGTAGGCATACATGTGCTAGGTATAATTATATTATATTCTTTGATATAGGTACCTAGACCTCATCCAACTTTGTCGCTGTTCTTTTTATTTACTCATGGTCATGTGGTTCTATTCCATAAATATAAACAATATAATATTATGTCTTTTCAATGTCGTCCATTTTCATACTTATTCTTGGATTGGTACGGTACCTAATTGGCATTTTTGTACGTACCTACTTAACTATAGTCTATAAGATGCCTACCAACTTTAAAAATTATTTTTGACCACCAATTAATACTACTTACCTACTTATCCAACAATCGCTTAATTAAGTAGGTACCTGGGTACATTATTCTCTTTGCCATTGTCATCAACACTGCATTGCCGATGAACACCCTCGCTCGGAGTGGCGATAGAATTTCCAACAATGCCAACTACCTATAAAGTATAATTATTTTATGCCTTTTTAGTTATACCTACTAATTATATTTTGTTTAGTAATTTTAAACGTTTTTTAATAATATTTATTATACTATATAATATATATAGGTATACCTGTTAAGGTCTTTTTTCCACTCTTCCTTTAGTAACGCCATGTGGCACCTATACTGCGTGAATCAGAAAGGGTATCCCTTCAATGGTTTATGGTACGTTATTTGGGTCATATGCAATAGTGTCAAGCTCGCGAATTTCCAATTGGAATAATTGTTAAATTGTTATCATAAAATATCTCCACCATTTATGGACTGAATTGTAAAGTTTTCGTTCGAAAGGGTACCTATACCGTATAGCTACAAAAAAATGAGATATGATAATGGAATCTATTATTATTGAGGGAACTCTTCAATATTAATAGATATTAAAGATCACAGAAAATATGGGCACTGGAAGTTAGAACTTTTTATGGTGACAATTATATTATGTACAATAAAAAGTAAAAAAAAATGTAAAAAATTAAACTATTTTAAAACATGGTAGGTAGGTACTGCAATTACTTCAAAAAAAATTGCTAGATTTTGACATTTATCTAAACTTATATCATACTAGCTGACCCAGCTAACGTTGTATTGCCGATATTAAAATCGCGATACAAAAGTAACTGTTGATCGTAGATGGGTGAAAATTTGAAGTTGTATGTATTTTTTAATGCTGACTCATAATCCAACAAATTAAAAAAAATGTCAAATAAATTTCAAAAAAAAAAAATTCGTGTGGACCACCCTTAACATTTAGGGGTATGAAAAATAGATGTTGGCCGATTCTCAGACCTACTCAATATGCTCACAAAATTTCATGAGAATCGTTCAAGCCGTTTCGGAGGAGTACGGGAACGAACATTTTATATATGACACGATAATTTTATATATAAGATAATATAATATTATAAAGAGGAAACATTTGCGTTTTTGTTTGTATGTTTGTAATGTTTTCACACAAAAACTACTGAACCGATTTTAAATTTTTTTGAACTCATAGAAAGCTTTAATATTTTTTATATATTTTTCGAATTTTCTAGGTTATCGTCGAGACAGAATTTTGAATTGCGACTTGATTCAATTATTATAATTAAAAACAAACATGATTCACAAATTATTCTAAATTAGCACGCGCTATTTATATTTATTTAAAAATTGAGCCGATTCATTATTTCAATAAATTTATTTTGTTATTTTATGGTTACCATTGCATCGTGCCTATTTCTAGATTGAATTTGCATCGATGTTTGATACAAAATGTCTCGCGTTTGCCTTATTTTCTTATAATTTTGATACTGCTCATTATGTTTAGTATTGCCTGATGTATGTTCAGGCGAAAATCCAGAGTGATTCGACTGCCAGGTTCTTAGTTAATGAATTTGCAAATCAACACAAGTTTCTCATGTGACCAAATAAGGCGCTAATTCCTCATGTTTAAATATGGCGCCAAATTCCAAAAGATTGATGATAGAACAAAAAAATGCTCTACAGTATTATAGAACAATATCAATATCTACGAAGTTTCTTTACATTTTAAAATTTGATATAATTGCCGACCAGTGCCGACAATAAGCAGACCATATTATTCATACCTTTGTATTAATCCTTATCTCATTAAATGATATTTTATTAAAGACCGTTTCAATACCAATGATATTTAAAAGTAATAATCTTTTAATACTATGATATCATTGTTCAATACCTGAAAAATACTAATTTAAATTATTAAAATCGTTTATTCCATTCAAAAGATTTATCGAAATGTCAATCTAAAGAAAAGAATGCAATAATAAAATAAATAAGTGAAATAAAACTTTTATGTTAATAAAATTAAATCTATAGTCCGACTTAGTAGACTTTCTACTAACACGAGATCGGTATCTACACGAGTAAAACCGTGGGGCACTGCTAGTCCAAAAATAATTATGGCTACACTAAAGCTCATTCGTAGTATTTCCGCTTGATACTAGATGGCACTTTTCTTTTATTATCTTCAAAATTTCTTGAACCATATTCAGGTAGCGCTATGGTGCGGTAGGCCTGCGAATTGGCTATGAAAGAGTGTTTCCACTTGATACTAGATGGCGCTGTTTCAATTGTTCGAAATTTCTTGAACATTCCAGCCTTTTCACGAACCTAGTTGCAGCTACTACGGCGCGCTTGCGTAACCTACCCATATAAAAGTGGTTGACTACAGCCACACAGCCGTCAATTCATTAAGAATCGAGAGCGCTGAACGAGTCGCGAGATAGATATCTTCAAAATTTTTTGAACCATATTCAGGTAGCGCTATGGTGCGGTAGGCCTGCGAATTGGCTATGAAAGACTGTTTCCACTTGATACTAGATGGCGCTGTTTCAATTGTTCGAAATTTCTTGAACATTCCAGCCTTTTCACGAACCTAGTTGCAGCTACTACGGCGCGCTTGCGTAACCTACCCATATAAAAGTGGTTGACTACAGCCACACAGCCGTCAATTCATTAAGAATCGAGAGCGCTGAACGAGTCGCGAGATAGAATTCCTACTTTAAAGTTATTTTCGGATTTATTTCATTGTACTGTACAGAGAAATGGCGTTGTTACCATATATTGCGGATCTATTAAGACCTAGGCGACCGCGTGATTTGACACAATATACTGATTTAATTACGGACTTGATAGTTGATCATTCAGGTCCGAAATATTTGGGTCCTTGGCTTAAATTATCAACATTGCAACCCGATATTGGATCTACTATAAAATCCGACAAAGACAAATTTCAAATAAATCTGGATGTCCAACATTTTTCGCCTGAAGAAATCTCGGTAAAGACCGTTGACAACTACATTGTTGTAGAAGGCAAACATGAGGAGAAGAAGGACGAACATGGATATGTATCTCGTCAGTTCAAGCGTCGCTATCAAATACCAGATGGTTGTAAACCAGAAACAGTAGAATCTAAGCTTTCATCTGATGGTGTGTTAACAATTTTGATGCCAAAAGTGTCTGAAGGGAAAGACGAAAGAGTTGTGCCTATTACACACACCGGGCCTGTGAGAAGGAAGGGACAGGATGAAGAAACTGTTGAAAACGGTCCAGAAGAAGGGAAAACCCCAGCAAAAAAGAAGAGACGTTAATTCCGAAAGAATAGTCTATGCTTCAACTTAGTTAAGTGCCTCGAATTAGATGATTTTTGTGTAAGACTGAAAAGCATTTGTATTTTAAGTACAATAAACTATTTTCATATTTTGTTGTATATAATATTTATTTACTTACCTTTATATTATTTACCTACCTCGAAATAGCAATAGCATAGCAATCATTTATCATAAGCAGAGGGGGCAGACAAGAGGCAGACATTCAAAAATTAAATTCCCATAAAAAAATTACATAGTTTGGCCCACGGACGAGTAAAAAAAGGACTCCGCGCCGTGATATTAAGCATGTGAAGCACCGTTATGCTAGTGTGTGTTCGGTTACGGGGGATACTAGTTACACCATTTTTTCTCCCGTGAATAATTGGCATTTTTTACATATTTCATTGAGACGCAAACTGATCTGTCACAGACGATGACAATTATCATAATAGACGCCTAATGCCTATCGGCCTGTAGTAGTGTGTGTGCGTAGGGCTATCTATTTACACGTTAATCGGCTTGTTTTGGTACTACACTGTTATGTAAGGTGACACGGAGTCCTTATTTTTTTACTAGTCCGTGAGTTTGACCCAGTAGTTTTCATTTTATGAAGATTTTTTATGAAAAGATATCATCAATGATGTAATTGTTGTTTGTGTACAGCTTTTTTAGTTTTAATTCCGGTTGATTATGTACTATTATTAACTGACACTTAAAAGTAAAAAAAAAAAAAAACTATGTTTAAAAAACCTGACTTCAAAAACTGAAAAGTATCATATAACTAAAAATTTAATACACCTCTCAAGGAAACCTTTACCTTTACTATTATAAATACTATTATTTGTATGTGTTACATATTGATAGCTTTGAAGTCGGTGCCAAGCCAAATGTAATAGTAGGTACCTACACTCGCCACGCGTGACTGAGCGGGATAGTTGTTTTGTTCTAGACTCGGCGGACAGACACGCGTGGCCAGACAACCTTAATATGTAATTACAGTAAGTAAGCTGTTTATAATATTAAGTTTTATTTCGTTTTGGGCTTGGCACCGACTTAAAACCTAGCAATAGGTAGCACATACATATTTTGATACTTTTCAGTTTTTGAAGTCGGTTTTTTTAAATGTAGTATTTTTATGTATGTGCATGTTCTTTAGCTGACATTTTTTGTATAGTGTTTTCACAATTCACATGGTACTCGTTTTGTCAGGGGTTAAATGCGCGCCGTCCTGTTTGAGTTCTATACACAGAGTACCGTATATTATTAAAACTGAAAGTTCTATATTTGTCGAAGATGGACGTAGAAACAGTTTTAACGGTGATTTTACCGACGGCAGAAACGACGCGACAGAATATGGAGATATTGGCTCCACCCAATTTTGTCACACAGGCTGACTGAAAGCCAGTACATTATTTTGTATCCTAAATTAAGGGAATTTGAGCCCAAATTCTTAAACTACTTCAGAATGTCCACAAGTTTTTTGATGGCTTACTGACTCTCATAAACGATGATCTCGGAGTAGATGTTTTTATTATAGCATTTCACCAGAAGAAAAACTTATAATTACATTTAGGTAATTTTTTTAATAATCAAAATTATCTATAAATCAAGTAAATTAAATCAACTTGTTTAGGAGAAACTTTTAAGTACTTAAATGATATTTTTTTAAAGAAAAATACAAAATACTTACCCGCAAAATAACTCTAACTCTGCTGTTATTGTAACTGTGTTTTTACATTTTGTATTTATTTAAATATGTTAAGTTAGGAATTGTGCTTTGAATCACGATATTTACTGCTCTGTGATTGGACAATGTGAGGAAGACATTATCCAAGCAATTACTCTTTTAAATTCCGAAAGCCGTCACAAAAGGCACACTGCATCATTATTAAAGATATTTTTGTCATAAATAAAATATAAAAACAAAATTTTATGAACGATGCGTTACTCGAACCAACGACTTCTGTTCCGTGCCGGTGCTCTAACCAAGCATGGAACGGTTAGCTCAGAGGTCGTGGGTTCGAGTCCCGCATCGTTCAAAAAATTTTGTTTTTATATTTTATTTATGACAAAAATATCTTTAAATATTTTTAAAATCATAACAAATTGTTTATTTTTCTCATGTTGTAAATGAACTGAATTCACTTTTTTGATAAGTTATACCTAAGCACTTCAATTTGAAATTTTCTTCAGCTGACATTGACAATAATTACAAATTTTGTATTTGTAGAATATGGGTACCACAGCGGCACCTTTTTCTGCTTTGAAGTAGAAATGTGTAAGCAATTTGTGTTTGGGTCTGAAGGGCGAATCTTAAATCAAAAATGTATTATCTAATAAAGATAATTCTAATAGGCTCCTATTAAGAAATTGTTCTGTACTAATAAATTTAGTCAAATATGGATATCTTGGCCATCCTCGTATTAATAATAGGTTGGGAATGGAATGGGGGGGGGGAGTTATTAGGTTTTTCGTTAGATTGATTTTGTAAATTCTTTATTCATAATTAACATACATCAAACATAGGTAAACCACTTATGTACATTATCTTAAATGCTTAACTAACGTATAGGCTCGCCCCCTTATTCATAATGATCCGCTAACTTTAAACAGCCGCTAAGGAGTGTTTTTTCTCATTCTGACTTAGATCAATAGAAGAAAAGAGAGTGAGAATTAGCAATGCTTTAAGTTAGCAGACTCTTATGAATAAGGGGGTAAGTATTTACAGGCGCCTATTAAAATTTACATTCAGAACAAACAACTGTTACGATTTAAACATAAATACTTTATTTATTGTAATCGTAATATTATAATACGACATACTAGGTTGGTGTATTCGTTTGTTGGAGGGTAGTTGTGAAAAAATATAACTAGCTAACTGCTAGTCATTCGGCTCGGGGAAACAATACGAAGTGATGGGGCAATTTGTACGTTAAGGGTTTTCGTAAGGAATTTCTCAGTAGCAGCCCGGAGTTGAGAAATGTGGAGCTTCGCCCCCTATTATGTGGTAGTTCCAGTCAAATCAGGTGGTCTCTTGTCATTTAATGATTGGGCAACAGCTGGCATTCATAGGAGTAGACAAAGGCTATATGAACTGTATCGTGAGAGATGATTATATAATCATCAAAAAATACTCTAAATTATTTAAAAGTGTTTGTTCTATAATTGCAAAGTCTATGCATTTCGTTTAAGTGGTGCGTGTAATAGAAGTAACATACTCTATCAATTAATTGAATTAAAAATAGTAAAAAAGCAATAAAGTGTAGTATAAGTGTCGAAAACTTATAACTTATAGTCTAAATACTGATATTATTTGCAAAGTCTAATATTAAAGAGATAAAGGAAATTTAAGTAAATTAAAAAATGCCATACAATCATTACATGTGATGTGAATAACATGAGTGTCGTGATACAATGAGTGACTATGGAATATAATTGTAAGTATTGTTTGCTGATGATACTTCACTTATTTTTAAAGTGAAGCGACGTGCGGATATTGATGACGAGGTAAACAATGCACTCTCAAAGATAGTGCGTTGGTTTGAGACGAATAATCTGCACTTAAACATTAAAAAAACAAAGTGTTTACGGTTCATTACACCAAACACAGCGGAGGTACAAACCAACATACTTATAAATGACCAGAGGTTGGAAGTTGTGGACACTACGGTCTTCTTGGGTATCACGTTAGATAAAAAGCTTCAGTGGGGTCCACATATTGCCCATCTAGCAGATAGACTCAGCTCTGCGGCATATGCAGTTAGAAAGACTAGAGAGTACACGAATGTTGTGACCGCTAGATTAGTGTACTTCAGTTATTTTCACAGCATCATGACGTACGGTATATTACTATGGGGTCATGCTACTGACATTGATATAGTGTTTGCTCTGCAAAAGAGAGCTGTTCGTGCTATATATCAGCTTGGTTATAGACAGTCTCTCAAAGAAAAATTTAAAGAAATAATATTATGACTGTTCATTGTCAGTACATTTATGAAAATTTAATATATGTTCACAAAAATCGTCACCTTTTTGCTCTTAATAGTGATTTTCATTATTATAACACTAGAAATAAGGGATTGCTTGTAACTAGTTCTAGTAGGCTTCATAAGATACATAATAGCTTTAAGGGTAAATGTATACACTTCTATAATAAAGTCCCAGCCACTGTTCAGGCATTATCTATAAATAAATTTAAATGTTTTATAAAAAAAATGGCTCTGTCGTAAATCCTATTACTCCACTGCTGAATATCTAAATGATCGGACAGCCTGGGACTAGATTGTGATTATTTTATAGCGATAGAAATGACTGTTCAATATTGTATATTTTTATTGAAAAGAGCGCAAAAAAAGAATGCTAGGAGAGTTTCTTGCGCCGCTTCTTCTCTCTCAGAGCGCCATTTGTTTCCGAAGCAGTAGTAGTATCTAGTAGTATAAGAAATGACATCAAAAAGAATTCTAAATAAATGCCTTTTATGCCTTTTAGTATTCAAATAATAAATAGTATAACACACATAATAAATAGTACTATTTACCCCAGACACAAAAGTGAGGTGCAATATTAATTTCATTATAAATATTTATTTACTTACTTTAAATTAAACCATAAACTAATAGTCAATATAAGGTTTTCTAACATTTTTGTGTTAAAGTGACGGTGAATGTAAATTTAAGTAAAATAATAACAATATACCCAGACATATTTATATTGGGAATAGAATTGGACATTTCAACCTACTAGTTTAGACGTAGATAGCACAACGGTATTGAACAAGCTTCCGGAGTCAAAAGTATCGAGTTCGAATCTTGTACTCAAAATTTTTTTTTAAATTAGATTTAGTTTTTCCTTTCATTTAAGAAAAATAAAATACCAAACACTGTTAAGCTCACTTTAGCACTTGAAATTTTATCAACATGGCTTCTCACTCACATAAGTTGTCAATAAGTTTTTGAAGGAGAAAACTTTCTTGTTTTAAGTGTAAGGAATTGTACCACTTTGTCTGTGTTAGCCTAGATGAGAATCTCCTGACTCCTAAAAGAAGTTTATCGTGGAAATGCCCTAGCTGTGTAATGCAGGTTCCAAAAGGAATAAAAAATGATAATACTCCTATCCGCAATGTAACTACAAGTAGAGGCAATAAAAGACAAGCCGTTAGTTACCCTCCGGTCGATTATTAGCCGTGATAAGATTCTAACGCGTGAAGATGTCAGTGGGATCGTTTAGGAAATAATGCAAAAACAATTTAATGACATGTTGTCTAAATTGAATAGTACTCTGAATGAGGCATTCAATACAAAACTAAAACCTATTCTAAATGAAATATCAGAAATTATTAAATCTATGGAGCATATGAATGAACAATTTGAGGAAGTCCTTAAGCAACATAAAAACACCTAAGAGGCTTTGGAAACGCTGAAAATTGAAAACCTAAACCTAAAAACAACAGTTTCTGATCTTAATGTTAGAATGAACCATCTGGAGCAACATTCCCGAGCTAAAAATATAGAATTACAATGTGTACCTGAGAAAAAACACTAAAACTTAATTAACATTGTCACTGAAATAGGGAAGGTTATAAAAAGCGACATAAATGAAAAACATATTGTAAACTGCAAAAGGGTTGCCAAGCTACAACGTGATACAAGTCGCCCAAGGTCAATAATTGTAGAATTAACTCATTCTAGACTACGTGATGAAATGTTTGCAGGCATTATAAAATTCAATAAAACGAACCCTAACAATAAATTAAATAGTAGCCTTATTGGAATCACCGAGGTGCAATCTATGATATACGCTGCAGAACATCTATCCCCTGCTAATAAATCTCCACATGCTGCTACCAGATTAAAAGCTAAGCAGATGCAATACAATTTTACATGGGTCAGTAATGGGCGTATTTATGTACGCAAAAATGATGAGCTTATATATGGATAAGAGATACTAGCTTCTTAGACAAAATTATTTAAGTTTTTCTATTGTTATTGTTATTTTTATTTTTTTATATCTTTATAAGTCATGTATCACTAGTTTTTATTTCAGTAAAATTCTGTAATTTAAAGATTTAGTATCAGAATGTCCCAGGCTTGCGTACAAAAACACATAGCTTCTATACTCAAATTTCTTGTAACGATTACGATATTGTAATATTGGTTGAAAGATGGCTCAATGACAGTATTTTATCACATGAGCTATTTGACGATAGGTACACGATATACAGAAGAGATCGAGAAAGGGGTAATTTTTATAATAGAAAAGAGGGTGGGGGTGTTTTAATAGCTGTACAAAATAAATATAGGTCGAAACGCATGCGTTGTTGGGAAAGTAAAGTCAGGATATCTGCGTCTCCCTCGATTTTCCTGAATCTAAATCTCAAAACCGATTGATTCTGTATGCCGTATACTTACCACCACCAATTAATCACAATATACTTGATCATTGTTTAGATAAATGGAATTCTGTATGTGAAAATAACTCTAACATTGTCACAGTGGGTGACTTCAATTTGAGTTGTGTAAATTGGTCATTAATCAGAGAAAATAAAGTTTGCTATATTGTTCCGAGTTTGGGTCGGCATTTGGTTGACTTTACTTATTTATATAAGCTTAAGCAAGCCAATGATGTTGTCAATGAAACAGGTAAAATCTTAGACTTAGTGTTAACAAATATTGATTGTGAAGTTTCCAAGTCATTTAATCAATTAAGTAGTGTTGATTCTTACCATCCCCCGTTGGAAATTGTACTATCGCTGATAAAATAAAGTAACCTTGATTATATGCAAAATATTCTAAAACCAAACTTTCACAGAGCTGATTATGAATCTGTTAACAAATACTTGCAAGACCAGCAATGGGATGATATATTTAAGGAAGCTGAGGTTGTAAACACTATGCTAGCACACTTTTATAGTATTTTACAAGAGACTATTCGTAAATTTGTGTCCTTTACACTGAAACATAAGAAAAATAAGTTCCCCCCCTGGTTTAGTCGTAGTCTCATCAAGTCTCTTAAAGAGAAATATAGTATTAGGTGGAGCTATAAATTATATAATAATCCTATGGATGCTATAGCTTTGAAAATTGTCAGTGATCGCGTTAGTAATTTTGCAATGATGAATTACAATATATATACTAATAATATCGAACAAGGAATTGTTAGAAATAGTAAGTTATTTTGGTCATTTACTAAACAAAAAGGGGATGATTTGAGCTTGTACCCGGCTAAGATACAGAAACGTCCGAAGGCATCTCGATTTGCAACTTATTTGCAAAATAATTTTCTCTTGCACTTAATTCTAACAATCAAACTAATACCTCTGTAGTTGAATCTTCCGCATATATAAAACACCTTAGTGATAACAGTATTTCTTGTACCATGACTAGTGAGGAGGTACTAAACCTTTAAAAGGGTATTGATCCCAATAAGGGTGCAGGTCCACATTTTATCGCATCTTGTGCTTCAGCTCTAGCTGTACCATTATGTTCCATTTTTAATAAATCACTGGTCTCTGGCACTTGTCCGGATAAATGGAAATTAGTTATAGTGGTACCTGTACATAAATCAGGAAGTAATAATCTGATGTGTAACTACATACCCATCTCAATTCTGCCCATTGGCTTAAGGTTTTTGAATGCGCTGTTTATCCTTTGATTCAGAACCATACGAAGAAATAACTCTCCTCCGATCAACTTGGATTTTCTTTTTCTACATCTACATGTTCGAATCTGGTATCTTTTACTGAATCTATAATCAACGCAATAGATAAAAGTAAGGAAGTAGATGTAATATATACCGATTTTAGTAAGGCATTTGATACTGTATTCACCACACGATATTCACTTATGTAAATTGATATTCTCTTATGTAAATTACGAGCGTGTGGATTTACTGGCTCTCTCCTTACTTGGTTGAAATCATATTTACAGGCTCGCTCGTTCATTGTTGTTGTTAAATGACTTAAAATTCGCAAAGACAATTGATTCCCTGAGTGATTGTAGGCTTCTTCAGGAGGACTTAGAAAGACTTATGCAATGGTGTTAAATTAATGGTGTAAACTTAAATAATAAAAAATGTTACCAAGTAAAATTTACTCGAAAATCGAGCTATGTTACCTACAAATATCATGTAAATGAACATACTTTAGAGACTTTGGAAGTTATTAACGATCTTGGTGTGAACAATTTGTTATGTTTTTAAAGCGATAACCCTCACTTCTAGGATTAATACACAAATAAAAATTTGAAAAACAACACAATTTTATGAACGATGCGGGACCCGAACCCACGACAAGCATACAAGATTTTATAACGATACGACACTCGATCGGTTAGCTCAGTTGGTTTAAGCACCGGCACGGAACGCCGGAGGAGTGGGTTCTGGTCCCGCATCGTTCATAAAATTTTGTTGTTTTTCAAATTTTATTTGTGTATCTTGGTGTGACTTTCGATAAAAAAACGACTTTTCTTCCCCATTTAGAAAACATAGTAAAACGTGCTTCTAAAATCTCTAAAATCTCGGGTTTGTTATACGTAACACCAACATTTTTAAAGCTTAATTATTATTAAGCTCCTTTATTTCAGTATGGTTAGGAGTATCTTGATCATCTCTTATACGTAACACCAACATTTTTAAAGCTTAATTATTAAAAAGCTCCTTTATTTCAGTATGGTTAGGAGTATCTTGGAGTATGGTTCAGTTGTCTGGCGTCTTCACTATGCTACGCATATCCTAAGAATGGAACGTATTCAAAAGCGATTTCTGTAGCATGTGGCTTTTAGTGCCGGTAAAGCTAAGAAAATTTCTTCTTACAAAGAAAGGCTGCCCTTCTTTAACATGACCACATTAGATGAACGTAGAGAACGTCTGGATCTTCGATCGACTGCCCCGAATTGCTAAATAAATTAGTGTAAGAGTACCAGTAAGAATTCCACGTAAGCCTATTACTTCACTTTGTCCTCCACTTCGTCGAACGATCCTAGGTACCAATTCCCCAGTTCCACGGTTATATAAAATATTAAATTCTTATAGCGTAGCTGATATTGACATTTTTGATTCCTTAGCCAAATTCCGCAAGACCATTTGGACCAACATTGGCAATCTTTAATAATGATTTAATATGAAATTAATGTAACTGTGTATAACTATGTAACCTACTCATTTATTAATTAAAAAAACTGTTTAATTCTTAACTTATTATATAATTATAATACCTAAAATTTATTATTTCTGTGCATGCTGTGTTTATTTGTAAGTGATCACTACATTTAGTTCCTAGTTTTTAGTTCTACTTTTTATATTTGTGTGTATTATTGTAAGAGATTGTAAATAAACTTAATAAATAAATATCGAACAAATAATTAAAAATGTACCGAATAAAATAAAGATGACTTGATATATTATAAACTGGGAAGAATGAAAGACCGCAACATTGAATACAATCTATCAATAAACAATACAATAATTCAATCTCAGCAGGAAGTTGCTCATGCTTTTGAGAATTTTTTTTCTGAGATTCCAGTTTCTATCACAAACACTCTTGTCTCCTCCACCAGTGTTGCTGAGTCACTTCTTCTGGAAAATGTTAGGTCAACAAATTATCAATTTTAGTTTTGTTAGCCCTGGAGAAATAATTAAAACTTTTAATTCTCTAGACATGAAAAAAACTGATTTAGGCTGCATTTCAGTTAATATAATAAGTTCAATCCTTCCGCCGCGACCCGCTCTCACCTCTGGCCTCCTCACGACTCAAGCACATCTCACCTATAACTATTTATGTAGTTACAAAACCTATCTTGGATGACACCGACTCCAAAAATTACGTATCGTAATCGTAACTAGAATAATTAGATTAATTAATTAAATTGTATAAAAATACGCAATTATTTTTATAATTTTTAGTGCATATTATATCTATTGATTTGGCATAGTGTTATTGAAGTCGGTTGTTTTTTTATTATATAATCGGTTCACCCAGTCGAAAGTTTTGAGATAACAAATATAAAAAGTACCGACGAATTGAGAACGTCCTCCTTTTTTTAAGTCGGTTAAAAATGGGCTAAAGCCTGGGTATAAAGCTAAGGAAAAAAGAAAGAGTATGTGTAGCGAGCCGAGGGAAAGAGAAAGGAGATCTTTATGTGGAGCTCGTGAAATGGGTAGGCTATTACTAGGTTATTATTACGTATGTCTCTACTTTTACAAGTATTTGTGAATAAAACATTAATGGCACCCCATGTATTATGCCCCAATAAACGTCAACTAACTTAAAAAGGCCATTGTAAACCAGACGGTACGACACACTGAAATCCTCGACGAGGCAATGAACAAGGGGCCGCTCATGGAGGCGGTTATTAAAATGTTTCCCAAGCTGCTTGTTTTTGACAAAAAACATAATTGAAGGGCCTGGCCCTGGGAGGGTTGGGAACCCGAAAGAGCTAAAGATCTTCACAAACAGATCCAAGACTACGACAGGTACTGACTTGGAGGTGTTCTTAAAGAACCTAAACATACGCATATACACCTTTAAGAGCCTACCACCATAATGGCTGCTCACGCAATCGTCTTAAGGAGGGTAACCATCCCCGCCATTCGTACTCTTTCCGATAGGCAATCAGTCTTGCAAGACCTATAGAGCTAGAGCGTGACGTAAGAGCTGGAATGGAACAACAATGATATAACCTTACAATGAATTGAGGGACACAGCGGCTCGCTCAGCGATTAATTAGTAAAATGAAGTTGCAAATGAAGGTTGTGGGTTCCGAACCCTGTCAGCCTTTACCAGTCGCTTAGGTCCGCAACTGACTGCAGCAATACTAAAGGAGAACAGCAGGAAAACTGGTCTAACCTTAGCACATGCAGGAAAACCAGAGAAGCTCTTCCAATAATCAACCCATATTGTCACGACTTCAGACACTAACTAGGCCTTTGACAAGTCATGCTCTACTAAACAAACACTTGCTTACTTGAGGTGTTACAGGCAGCTCTCTTTGCAGAACCTGTATGGGGGCAGAAGCATATTTCCGGGTCATGTGTTCTACCCCATTCCTACCCACTGCCACTTCAGACTTGCCACTCGTTTGATCGTTGATATTATGATTTTAGACAGCGTGTCAGATGTTTGTTTTGCGTTTTTGTGCTTTGATACATCTGAGAAGGGATCTATACTCGTAAATAATATTCCTACATGTATTTTAACAAGTTTATTATAAAAAGTTCATTATAAATAATCCTAAAGTTCGTTCATATAGAATTATGGATAGAGATTTCTTGTAACCACACTCGTAACACAATCGTTATTATCGAACTGAAATGATAGGGGAACAGAGTTTTTCAGATTCTACCTATGATCAATCTTTTCAATAATGGTGTCGTAATTATTACAAAATTCAAGAAATTAGCACATAATTAAAACTGATAAAATACTGATTTAAGAGAGAAAAGGGCTGATTCCTTATAAGAATAGAAAACAAGCTCCAAATATAACACATTTACTGCTTAGATCCATGTCATCAGGCCACATCGCACATACTTGGTCATTCTGGGGTATTTTTTCAATTTTACCAATATTTTTACCTTGATAGACTAAGTCATAGGCTAAACTTCCATTTTGTCTCATTGTAAGGAAAACTTTGCCCTCATTGGTCTTTACTGAATACGATTTTGAGCATTTTTTTTCTACCGAACCAATGAAATTACCAGCAGGTGCCCATACTAGAATTTTTTTAAGACACAAACCGCGCAATCTTTTTACAAGTACCACCTCGTTTCCATAATAGTTTAAAACTTTTACATCAAATTCCTTATTATTCTTCTTTTCCACTCCCATAAAAACTTTTTCACCCTCATTGTTGTATATTATGTAGCCATCTTTCTCTCCTATTATAGTTAATAAAGCATCAGATTTAGAGACAACAATTAATTCGTTTAAAGGAATAAGGTATGCTAAGCCTGGGAATTCAGTGTCTATTGGAGGACAATGCATCCATTTTTCTTTAGAATTCAGATTTTTCATTGATTAGAGGTGTTAACGAATGCTTTATTTAATATTCTGTAATCCATATTTGTTAGTTCATGCAAACCATAATAATGTAGCGAAAGTCTTAGACATTTTCCTCGTTTTTGGATTTGTTTACTAAATATTTTGTCAATGACTTTTCTTATTCTTTTATTTTGTTTACGTCAACAACGTCTTGTCAGCAACAATAATCAAAGTGATATATTTGTATGATTGTAGTCTTTTTCTTATGAGATAAAGTGACGAGATGAGAAAGGCGTTTGCAACCTGATAGTAAGTAATACGCCCTGCTCATTGCAATGTAGTGCTGCTCAGGATTCTTGATCGAACCTAAATTTCTGACCGCCATCGAAATTGTGCTCGTCATTTTGAGACAAGATGTTATGTTTCATTGGAGCTCAGCCAAAACAAAACTAAGAACCACAGTTTAAATAACCAAACTATTAAAATGAATATGATATTTTTTTTTACTTTGTTTAACTCTTAAAAATAATTATGTCATAAACTAAACTCACGATTTTTTCGTCTGAATTCCCTGGCATTCGACTTTTTGTTATGGAGCTGGTGGTATAATCACGAACTTTTTGTTGGAATTTGATTAAAATAAACCTAACGTAGATAAATGATTTAAATATTCTTCTTTTATTGTATTTTGGTTTGAGCTGATGGTCTTGTAACTTGTTATAAGTGGCGGTACCTACGTAACTCTAGCGCTGAACGAAACGAGGATGGGATAGCTACGCATAGGTACTGCCTCGCACGTTTTACAAATTTTATTTTAAATTATTAATAGAAAAATGATATTAATGACATTATTTTAACGTAATGATAAATAGTTAGTCTTGCACCGAGCGAAATGTAAGTTATAATAATAAAATAAATAATATAATAGTAGGTATGTAATAATGTCGAGGATAGCTGCGTATGGGTAGGTACAGTTGCGAACGCAAATATTATACTTTAAAAATATTTAATGCTAAAGTTTTAAGTACTTCTGTACAAAGTTAATTACGTGCCAGAGTCGTCAAAAAATTCTCAACAATAGAATATGTGTGTGTCTGTGTATGCGTGAGTGTGTGTGTATTTAACAGACCAACTCATACTTAACAATAATCAACGAAAAAAAATACAGCAAATAACAATATAATTCAGAACGTGACTGTACACTGGTAGGGCCCGGGGTGCCGTAGCGGTACAGGGGATGGAATAGTACCTACTGACGAGTAAATCGGCACTACGCAAGCTCACCCTTTATCCCTCTAGCTCCCCCTAGATATCTTACTTTTGACTTCTGCGCAATAACGGTCAGCGCTACACTTACGTGCCGCCTCATATACCAATGCTCTAAATAAATAAAACAAAAATAACGTATTTTTTTTAGTCTGGCAGCCCTACTCTAGATCCTAGTAACGCATTATGCGATTCGTTATTCGTTTCTCTAGTCTTTACCTAGGTGCCTTGGATCAAAAAAAATTATTATAAAACCACTTCAATCCCAATGATATTATAGTATTTTAAATATCATTGTTCAATCCAGAAAATTCAAAAGAACTTATTCAGAAAACTCGAAGCTGGCGGATGCACGGAACGTTCAAGCCATAATCTCCAAAAAAGATAAAAAAAAACTCAATAGTTTAAAATTTAAATTTCAAAACATACAAATGAAAAGACACGTTTTTTTTTTTTGGCGGGAACGAGTGAACGAAGGAAGGCGCGCTTATACAAAAAAAAATTGTTTAAATTATTGTTCATAGTGCATATATTTTTCATACTTGTAAATTGTTTATCCTGGTTTATAAATATTCGATTTTTGTATATATAAATTGTTAAGTGCGCTTCCCCATCGCCATGGGGAAGCGTACAGGTAAAAGGCCGAAGAACGGCCAGAGCGACGCAGAACCAGCAGACGAACTTCCCCTATCCGAATCCTCGGTATCTGACGCGGAGGTGACTGAACGTCTCATTGTAAGAAGAAAGGATAAAGAGAAGTATACCCCTTATAGAGCGACAAATTATTATAGGTTGTACGACGAAAATTCAAATAAGAAGGAATTTATTGTATTTCTCAATCGCAAGCAGGGTGAAGTCAAAATATCAGACAAGGACAGGTTGGGTCTGTCAAATGGAATCAGGAGGCATTGCGTATCGGGTGTGTTGCACCTGAGGTCCGTTAATGCTTTTAAAGTTGGTGTTACCTTTGACCTGCCTAACAATGCGAATGTATTTTTAAAAAATGAAAAGTTACTTAGCGAGTTGGAGATGGTTGCCTCAATTCCGGCTTCTGAAACGGAGGTCACTGGAGTTCTTACTTCTGTTCCCACTGATTACTCCAACAAAAAAATTCATCAATTAATTGCATCGAGTAAAAAAGTTATTGCTGTGAGAAGGTTCATGCGGCGAGTAAAGGACCCACAGGGTGTTGTCTCCTTTGTTCCAACGCAAACTGTTGCAGTCACATTTGCATCAACGTTGTTACCCGAGTATGTAACACTTGATCACTGGAAGCATGAGGTTAATGTATATGTACCCCCTATTAAACAGTGTCTACGCTGTATGAAATTTGGCCATATTGCTAAATTTTGTAGAAACAATGAAGTTTGTTCCATATGTTCTGACAATCACAATTTTAAAATGTGTCCAAAAACTTTAACAAAATGTGCCAACTGTGGTGGAGATCACATAGCTATCTCATCTACCTGTCCTCTGAAAAAACAAAAAATTGAAGAAAACAAAGTGAAGTCCCGTAGTGTTAGATACTCAGATCTCTTCAATGAATCTGCTTTCCCTCAATTAAACTCAAAGTATATTGACACACACCTGAGCAATCTTATAAAATCTGACAAATTTATGAACCTCTTGGTTGAAGCAGTTTTACAAATTTGTACGAATAAAGATAAGTTAACTATAAATTCAAATAGTATTAAGGAAATTCTGAATAACACTTTTAGAAAAAAGACATCTAGTTAATTGTTATTATGGATACATTGAATATAGTGCAGTGGAACGCTCAAAGTATTATTAGTAATAGGCTTATTTTTACAAGGTTTTTATATGAAAATCATATTCATATTGCTATAATTTCGGAAACTTGGTTAAAACCACATCAGTATTTTTTAATAAAAGGCTATAACACAATAAGGAATGATTGTGGTAATAAACACAATGGTGTAGCAATTTTTATTCATAATAATATCACATTTTCTAACATAAATACATATTTTGATAGTGCTCTACAAAATGTTTGCATTAAAATTAAAATTAATAACAAAGAACTGAGTATTGTAAGTTTTTACAGTCCTTCCAATTCAAATCCTCCATTTAATAAAAACAATTTAAACAGTTTAATTAAGTCCATTCCAGAGCCAATGATATTTGCAGGTGATTTCAATGCTCATCACATGTTGTGGGGATGTGTTGATACATTGCCTCGAGGTAAAGATGTTTTAGAGGTTATAGATGAGAATGGTCTTGTTATTCTGAATAATGGTCAAGCTACCACAATAGGATCTCCATCTTGGCGTCCTAATGCTCTTGACTTGACTTTGGTAACTCCATCATTGGCTCTTTTATGTGACTGGTCAGTTATTGACAGTCCTCTGGGCAGTAGTTATCATCTCCCTGTAATAATAAAAATGGCAGTAAGTAGTGATAGTAGTAGTTTGCAAAACACATTATGTAATAATCTACATTTGCCCACTCACCCTAATTATAAGCAGGTGAATTGGAATATGTATAGTAACTTAGTTGTTTCTTATTTGGATGATGTTAAATTTGACACTTTATCTTCAATAGATGCTTTTAATTCCTTTTGTAATATTTTACTTTCTGCTGCCAAGCAGTCAATCCCTAGCTGTCTGTTTTCCAAAAGTTCTAATAGTAATAATGTTACTAGTTCTTGTTCACAAAAATCTTTTAAATATCCTTGGTTGCCTTGGTGGAATCAGAGGTGTACAGAAGCAGTTTTAAATGCTAAAAATGGTTACATTAATTTTAAAAACAACTCCACTGATGAAAATTATGTGGAGTTTAAGAGATTGCGGGCTTTAAAAAAACTTATCTTAAAAAGTGAAAGAAGAAATAGCTGGATAGGCTTGTGCAATTCATTTAATCGTTGTACTCCTTTGTCTTCAATTTGGAAATACATGCGCAAATTTAACAAAACTTACATTCCTGACAGTGTGTTGAATGATAGTTGGATTCCAGATTTTCTACAAAAGTATACTTCTGACTTTGTATCAAATGAGTTAACTAACTATGTAAATGTTGTTAATGATAGTAATAAATATTTGATAGAGCCTTTTTCTTTACAAGAACTAAAATACGCTTTATTTACTAGAAGAGATACATCTTTCGGTCTTGATACCATTCCATATATTTTACTCAAAAAACTTAATTGCCACAGTCTCAACATCTTTTTAAATAATCTTAATCGCCTATGGAAGGAGAATACTATTCCTGCAGAATGGAAAACAGACTGTTTAATCCCAGTTTTAAAGCCAGACAAAAATAAAATGTTACCTGACTCTTATAGACCTATAGCTCTCACGTCTTGTGTTGGGAAGATATTTGAGCAGCTTCTAAAACAACGTCTCGAGTTCTTTATAGAACAAAATTGTCTTTTGCCTAATAATCAGTTTGGTTTTCGCAAAGGTCGGTCTTCTAGGGAGAGTATAGCGCAGTTACAGCTTGATGCGCATCAATGTTTAGCAAGTAATCAGTATCTTTTGTCTGTATTTTTTGACATCTCAGGTGCCTTCAATAGTGTAAATATTGCCGTGCTTTGTGACGAGTTATCAATGTTAGGGATACCAGGTAAAATAATAAATTGGATGCAATCCTTTTTGACTGACAGAAAAGTATATGTAAAATTTAATAAACATTTGTATGGACCACGACTTTCTTCTCTAGGTGTTTGTCAGGGGGGAATATTGTCTCCTTTAATTTTTATTATGTATGCCAAATATAGTAAACCTACCGTATGCAGATGACTTAGTCGTCTATGTATCGGGAGTTGATCTGATTAATTTAGCCGCTACTATTAATAAAGCACTTGTAAATTTATATCAATACTTTTCTTATCTTAATTTAAATGTAAATCCAACCAAATCAAAAGTCTTTGTGATTGGTCGTAAACGCATCATATTGCCTCCCATTTTATACAATGGCATTCCACTGCCTATTTCATGTGACATAAAATTTCTAGGTGTAACATTTACTCCAAAACTGTCTTGGAAAAAATATACAGATAGTGTTATAATTAAAGCGAATAAAGCTTATAATGTATTAAAATCTTTGTGTGCAACGTCGTGGGGAGCGGACCCTAAAATATTGTTAATTTTGTATAAATCGCTTATTCGTAGTCATTTTGAATATGGCTTTCATTGTTTCGCCGCAGACAGCAAAATTGTTAATAGTCTGGATAAAATACAAAATAAATGTATGCGTACAATATTGGGTGCACTTAAAACTAGCCCAATAGCTGCTATGCAAATCGAGGCCAACCTTCCTCCTTTGTGTATTAGATTTAGTTATCTTAAAGAAAGATTTATTTTAAAGCTCTATAGCTTGCCGACGAACAATCTTCTTAAGAATCTTATTGCTTATCAATCGTCTTCATTTCAGAGACAGTTGTTTATCTTGCAAGATTTTTCTTCATTTTTTAAATTTCTACAAGATTTAAATATTCATCGGAATAATGATATACTTCCCTGCCATGCAGGTTCTTTTCGATGTAAATATTCTGCAATTAATGTTGTAATAGATCCAAATTTAACTTCAAAAGAGGAGGTTCATGTATTATTGTCAGAATGGTCTAATTGTAAATTTGTTTATACGGATGGCGCAAAAAACAATAATAATGTTTCTTTTGCAATCTACCTTCCTGAAATTAGGAAGGGTATTGGCTTTAAGATTAATAGATATGCCAGTATTTTTACTGCTGAAGCCGTCGCTATTCTTTTTGCTTTAAAGCATATTAAGAAACAAAATCAACTTAATAAGAAGTGGGTAATAGTTAGTGATAGTATGAGTGTGTTAAAAAGTTTGTCAAATAACAAAATGAGTTCTAACATCAATTACATCATTTTTGCTATAAAGGAATTGTGGTTCGAACTATGTTTAATCGATATTAAAGTGGATTTCGTTTGGGTCCCGTCCCATATAGGAGTAGCAGGAAACGAAAGCGCTGATTTTCTAGCTAGAACTATCATTAATATATCCGATCTATCCCTATATCCTGATTGCAAAGATCTAGACATTAACATACCATATACAGATATAATAAGTAATCTAAAACAGCGTATGACTCTTCTTTGGGGAAGATATTGGTACAATTGTACAGAAGTTGAAAATAAGGCTCATTCGTATACTTTGTTAGATAATCCCGTTAATAGCACACCCTGGTTTTGTAAGTTTAAAAATAACGCTCACAGAAAGTTCTATACTACAATAACACGAATGCGTATTGGTCACTATCGATTGAATTTTCATCTTCATCGCAAAAAAATTGTCTCCTCTCCTTTTTGTGACCATTGTAATAAGCAACAAGATCAGTCTCTGGATCACATCTTTTTTGATTGTTCGTCCTTTGGCATACAGCGCCTTGTGCTGATGGATGAGCTACTGGAAATATATGGTGCACCCAATATAATCCCGCTCTCAGTAATAGATCTATTAAAAGACACATCAACTTATATGTCCTTGTATAAATTTGTATGTAGTACTGTAAATACATTGTAATTTGTAGATACATACGTTGTAAATTTGTTTATAATTATGTAAATACGTTATAACTCGTACATATACAACTAGTAATAGCATAGCGCAATTCGCGAACTGAACAGATAATGTAAATAGGTAGGTATTATTCTAAAAAGTTATGCAAATTACACTGGATTTGACTTTAAGAAAAGGGGAAAATTATTAGAGACTATATTACTGGATTTGGACTTACTAAAAGGAAAATATGGAAAATATTCTTTAGAGAATTATACATTAACGGAAATGGTAAAATAACTGATGACTTTAAGACTGGATTGGATTTGATGAAAGAAACTACTATAAATATTCGCTATCGAATATACATAATTGGAAAAGGAAAATGGAAATAATGTAAGATGAAATGAGAAAACTGGATTGGACTTTTTGTAAAACAAAATAGTGAAAATAATAAATACCAAAGAAATGAAAATACTAACGACAAGGCAGTAAGGCCCCTGGCTATAGCCTGTTCGAAAGAACGAATTAATATTAAAAAAAAAAAAAAAACAAATGAAAAAAAAGGGCGGGAAACTTAAGATCGGTCGCACGTAATTTTAATAATTTTTCATTTTATTTTTAAATTTCATGTAAATATTTAGATATTTTGATCAGATAAGTTGTAATTTGTATATATTTTAGTAGTTAGTTTTTATTAAAGTGTTAATTTGTGTAAATTTCATCCTATTGGTAAGTCTTCTTCTTCTTCTTCTTCACTTTTATATGATATGATGGACCCCCCGGATGATCCTGGGGGGACAGCCCCTGATATAGGTCATGTAGTGACAATATCTAATAATGACGAAGGTAGCACGATGGATACAGATGGTTCTGTGTCTCAGACATCTAGTGGCCGTAAAAGAGTGTCAGCTCGACCCAGAATATGCAGACACTGTAATAAAAGACGACGAAAACACCGTGGTGATAAAAAGGATATTAAGGAAAGTGATTGCAAATGTGTAGACATTAGTGACAAACAAATTCTTTCCAAAGTCGATTCCTGCAATAATTCTTCTATAGTAGTAGAGACCATACAAAAAAATAACACAGACACTCCACAACAGCCACAGCCCCCTGTTGCAAGGCTGTTATATAACTCATTAGATGCTGCTCCTTTTGTTGTACACATTCAGAAACAGTATTCATCTCCCGATGATAATGTTACTTTACATCCAGTTACATTTGGTCGTTTTCTCAAAAGAAATTCTATTAAAAATATTGTGAATGGAAGTTTAAAAAGGATAGGCCGGAATAGGTTATCTATTTCTTTTTCTAAGTACCAAGATGCAAATGACTTTGTTGAAAACAAAAATTTAGAAAATGAAAAATATAAGGCTTTTATTCCATCATTTTCTGTGAGTAGAATAGGAATAGTCAGAGGAGTACCAGCTGAGTGGTCTGAAGAGGAAATAAAAGATAATGTTTCTGTTCCTATTGGCTGTGGTCCAATCATAAAAATTAGGAGAATAAAACGAAAGATGATGATTGATGGACAAAACCATCTTAAATGTACTGAGTCTGTGGTATTTACTTTTGATGGACAGTTTTTGCCTAAACGAGTATATATGTGCTACACTTCTCTTACTGTAGACTTGTATATATATCCTACTATTCAATGCTACAATTGTTGTCGGTTTGGTCATGTGAAATCTCAATGCAGATCTAAACCAAGATGTTTTAGATGTGGTCAAGGACATAGTGGTGATAACTGCTCTGTTCAAGATGATTTTATATCTTGTTGTTTATGTAAAGGTTCCCATATTGCAACTGATAAAAAATGTTTAGAATATGAAAGACAAAGAGCTATAAAGGAATCAATGGCTAAAAACTGTATTTCCTATTCAGAAGCTTCAAAGATACATCCATCTGTCTCTCGAATTTCATATGCAGATACATTACTCTCATCACCTAACATCACTCCTAATACTTTTCCAACCCAGCATCAAGATTCAACACCTAAAACTATAAACAATACTTCATATAAAAAAACTGTTTTTGTTAAACCAAAGCCTCCACCTACACTTAGCAAAGGATATGACAAATCTGCTCACCAAGAAATTTTAAGGGATTTTAATATTCCCCAACCCTCTAATGGATGTGCATTAATTAACAAAGAAAATGAAAATCCTTTGGAATCCTCAGTAATTGATTTAATTATTTCTCTTATAAAATCTCTTAGTCAATCGAATGAATTTTCACCGTCCAACGCTGCCTTATTAGTTTCTGCAATTACTCAAATTTATAAACCAAATAATGGACAAAGTTCTTCAATGGAATTGTCAAAGCATCACTCCTAAAAAAAGTGATCTTATTTATTTATTAAATAAATATAAACCTTATATCTGTGCTCTTCAAGAGACATGGTTGAAACCAGGATCTTTATTTAAGATTCGTAGTTATTCATGTCTCAGAGAAGATCGTGTGGATGGGCATGGCGGAGTAGCCATGCTTGTGAAACACCCTCTTTCCTTTTCTCTCTTCTCTATTCCTTCTCACAGTAATGATTTTTCTATTATTGCTGCTTTAGTTGAAAATATCTGTTATGTATCTATTTATATACCTCATCCTTCTTCTGCAATCTTAAATGAAATTAAAGATATTATTTCCATTCTTCCGAAGCCTTTTATGATCCTTGGTGATTTTAACTGTCGCCATGAATCCTGGGGTTACTTATCTTCTAATAGTTATGGTAACACATTAATAGATATATTTGATTCAGTGAATTTGTGTATATTAAATGATGGTCGTCCTACACGACGTTCTCATCCTGACGAGGGCCCAAGTGCTCCAGATTTAACAGTCACTACACCTAATCTTGCTTCTTCTTTGTCCTGGGATCCATTACGATCTACTTTTGGTAGTGATCACTTCCCACTATTATTATCATTTCCAACCTGCAATAATAACAATAAAGTATTACATAATACTTATTCTCCTCGTTTAAAATATAAGCTTAATGATGTTGATTGGGATTTATATAAAGATCTAATAAAAAACAAAATTATTACACTTCCAAAAATTAATCCAGGTACAGAATCTCAGTGTGCAGATTCTTTAGCAAGAATCTTTATTGAGGTTGCCAATGAGATATTTCCAAGTAAAAATAGCTCTTTGGGTTTTATTCCTTCTCCTCCTTGGTGGGATAACGAATGTACTGAGGCAGTAAAGAGAAGAAAATATGCTGAAATTACATACTGTCAATGTTCCACTGATGAGAACTTTGAAATTCTTACAAAGAGTATGTCAGAAACTTAAAAATTTCTAAAGAAAAAGAAATTTGATGGCTGGAAAAATTTCTGCTATTCAATATCACCTGATGTCAAACCATCTCTTGTATGGCAAAATATAAGAAGGTTTAGATCTGCATACAAAGATTCATCTCCAAAATCAATCCCTTTTCATTTAGTTAATAGCTTTTTAGATAAATTGGCTCCACCTTTCGTTCCTGAAGACTTAATAATTGGTTACCCTGTAATAAATATAAATAATGATAACTGTTTTGGTTTAAACAGTATATTTTCTCTCACTGAACTAAAAGGTGTATTGTCTCATGTTAAGGATTCTGCTCCTGGACTGGACGGTATTCCGTATTCCTTTATCTCTCATTTAGATGATGATGCTTTATTTTATTATTTATCTCTTATAAATTCTATAGTGACATCTGGTAACATCCCCTCCACGTGGAAACGTCAAGAAATAATTCCCGTACTGAAACCTAATAGGTGTTCTTCAGACCATTCTGCCTATCGCCCAATCGCACTTTCTTCTGTTTTGATGAAAATTACATAACATCTTATAAAAAATCGTTTAGGATGGTTTGTTGAGCATAACGGTCTATTATGTGAATCCCAATTCGGTTTCAGACGTGGGAAAAGTACTATTGATAGCTTAAGTATATTCATTTCTGATATTCAATTATCATTTTCAAATAATAAATCAGTAAAAGCTGCGTTCTTAGATATAAATTGTGCCTATGATAATGTCGTAATAAGTATTTTAAAGAGTAAGCTTTTACAACTTAATATACCTCTGCTATTAACAAATTTTATCATAAACATGCTTTCCGAAAGATACATAATCCTGAAACTAGATGACAGGAAGTCAATTACTCGACTTGTTTCAAAGGGCCTCCCCCAGGGATCAGTACTTAGCCCAATATTGTATAATATTTATACACACGATTTAAAATCATCACTTAATAGTGTAAATGTTCTTCAGTATGCTGATGATCTATTAATTTACTGTCGTGATATTTCTATTGAAAAAGCTAGTTCTTCTATAACACAACCGCTGATAAATTTAAAAACATGGTTGGACTTAAATGGCCTTGATCTATCACCTGAAAAAAGTACAATAGTTTTATTCACGAGATCAAGAACTCCTCCTCCTATTTCTATATTTTATGAGGGTTATCAGATTCCAGTTAAAGATAATGTTAAGTTTTTGGGAATTGTCTTAGATTCGAAACTAACTGGTATCCCACATTGTGATTACCTAAATGCTAAATGTGAGCGTACTCTTAATATTTTAAGATGTCTGTCAGGTGTTTGGTGGGGTGCGCACCCTTTTTGCATGAAATTGTTATATAATGCTCTTATAAGAAGTATATTAGATTATGGTACATTCTTGCTGGAGCCTGGTAGTGTTAGGGCATTTAAAAAACTAGATCTCATACAGTCCAAAGCTTTACGAGTAGTTTCTGGTGCTATGCGGTCAAGTCCTATCAATGCTCTTCAAGTAGAATGTGGTGATCCTCCACTACATCTACGTCGTCAATATTTAGCAGACAAATTTATATTCCGATCTTTTCAGTTTCTTAACCACTCTCTTTATAACAAACTTCAGAAACTTTCTCATTATATAGATTCATCTGCATATTGGTCAAATAAAAAACCACCTTGTCTAATCAATAGTTTTAAGAAATTTATCAACATAAAAGCTCCTATTCATCGATCCATTAATTATCCTCTTTTCAGTACTAGCTTTGAAGCATTAATGTTGCTTCCAGAAATTAATTTTAACTCAGATTTAAATAAGCACGATATTAGTACAAATTTTTCGTTTAATCTTCTTAAAAATACTGTTTGGGTTGATTACCATCATATTTACACAGACGCGTCTAAACATTCCTCCTCGGATCCCGTTGGTGTAGGTGTCTATCACGCTCAATTTAAAATATCACAGAAAATTAAACTACCTCCGGAAACATCGGTGTTTACTGGGGAATGTTATGGTATTTTTAAGGCTATTGAATATATTATTCTATTTAAACTTCCAAAAACAATAATTTTCTCTGATTCAAAAAGTGCCTTACAGTCTCTCAATAGGTTCCCATTTAAATCAAAAAACATTTCTTCTGTTGTCATAGAATTAAGAAATCTATTAAATAAATGCAATTTTTCAATGCAAACTTTGGTCTTTCTGTGTTGTTTGTATGGATCCCCAGCCATAGCGACATTCCTGGTAATATAAAAGCAGACCAACTAGCTAATGAAGCCGTGGTCGATGGCGACATTTTCCCTTATAAAGTTTTTTGCCAGGATCTAGGTGCTCTTCCTATAGTTCACCTTCAGGATTGTTGGAATAGACTTTGGACTGAAACTGGTCAATCAAAAGGCAGGAAATATTTTAACCTTCAGCCACTTATTTCATTTAAACCATGGTTTTTCCGTGCCAAATGCAATAAGTTAGTATGTTCTTCTATCATAAGAATGCGTTTGGGTCATGTTTGCACTCCTGTTCATCTTAACAGATTAGGCATTGTATCTACTGACATGTGTGAATGTGAATCCGATAAATGTGATCTAGATCACATTTTCTTTTCATGTTCTCTATTCGACCGCTCCTCATTCCTGAATGATCTAATATCTCTTAATGTTCCTTTTCCTACCTGTATATCCTGTCTAATTATGTATCCATGTAAATTTTATAAAATATTGTCATCTTTCATTCTTCAGAATCATATCAAAGTTTAAATATTTGTAATGTTGTGTAAGTAGCAAGTATATATGTATATTTATGAAATTTTTAATATCCGTTTCAATCCTCTTTCTACTTATCTGATCCTTTCCCGTGTTCCGTATCCTTTTTTTAACTTAGTTTCCCAATCTTACGTTATTGGCAAAAAGTAAAAAAAACATACAAATACAGTAAATAATAATTTGAAATATGAATGCAATTACAATGAGATGTAGATTTTGTCTTCAAGATTGCGAAGACACCTTTGAACTGACACCAGGCTGTGTTATTATTAATAAGGTTTTATTATGCTTTTCAATAAGGGTAAGCAATACAATTTATTTCCATCAACTTTCATTTATTAATGCTGTGATTGTTATGAGCAGGTTTTATTTCATATAGATCTCTTATTGTGGTTCTCCTTCCACAAAAGCCACAGTAGTAGTTGTAGAAAGAATAGAATACATCTTTTATCTATCTTTTACGCGTAGTAGTAATTTTCAAGTCACTTCAAGCCTCGTTTGATTGTAAATGACTTCACTACAAAAACAGAGAAGAACTCACAAAGATCAAATATCATTCTCACTCTCTTAAACTTTCATTTAAATATCAGACAACTTGAAGACAAGCTTTCTTAATTCTTCTGAAAGTGTGAATCTCCCTGTAGCATTCTTTTCTCAGCAATTCGGTTTGTAGCCTCTGCTTATTTTTTGGTATGAGAAAAAGTGGTGAGGTGGTGGTAGGTGCTACACCCTGCCCCTTACAACACAGTGCTGCTCTGGATTATAGAATAACCCAAAACATTAGCAGCATGATAATTGCGCTCATCTCCTATAGATTGTCTCATTACCCTACTAATTTCACTACCTTAGACCTGTGCTTCCCTGGAGCATAAAAAGAATAGGGAAGTCCCAGGGTACAGGGTGTTGTAAGAGGTGTCTAAGGGCATTTACCAGTGAGGGGGTCCTTTGCACAGGATGCCGGCTAGATAATAGGTACCACAACGGCACCTTTTTCTGCCATGTAGCAGTAATGTGTAAGCATTTTTGTGTTTTGGTCTGAAGGGTGCCATAGTTAGTGAAAGTACTGGGCAAATGAATCTTGAGAGGCATTGTAATGGATGCATGCATGCAATCGGTACTGCAGGGAGTATCAATTACCATCAGCTCAATATCCTACTCTTCTCACCCTTATTATCATAAAAAAAATAGTGATAGAGTGCTTCAAAACTCACAATTTCAATAATTTCCACTCATAAACTTATCTAAATAAATATAATTACAGGTAATGCTCTCAAACCATCTACCAAATTCAATATGCAAAATGTGTTCACAAAAAATAGATGAATTTTTAGCATTTAGAAAATCTATTATTGAAAGTGAAAATATTTTATTGAACAACATACATCAAATTGAAGATACATATACTGATATAAGTGAAAATTATACTAATGATGACAATGATATAGAAATTGGCACAAACCTGAATGAAACATTTCAAAATATTATTCCTGCTATCAAGCTAGCAGACTCCATTGGAAATAAACAATTGGAAAAAGTTACACGTCATTGCAAAGAGATACCATATGTAGATATGAAATCTAAAAATGAAGTAAGTTCATTGGAAAGAATTGATGAAAATGACAATACAAGCTATGGACACAATGAAATTCAAGAAAAAAGTGATAAAGATAATATTGGAACACTAGATACTCGATGTCTTATGTGTTTAAAAAGCTATCCAAACAGGTCCTCGCTACTAAAACATTATTTAACCGAGGAAAGAATTAGAGGACAACCATTGTCAGATAAAGAATTTAATTTAAAAGTAGAAGTAAAATCAGATGGCATTGACAAGGTTTATGTATGTTTAGAATGTAAGATGGAATTCAAATCTAAATGCCTTATTGATAAACATTTGAATTCACATAATATACACTATATTTGCAAAATATGTGGTTAGTTAATTAATTCATTTTCACTATTATCTTTTGTTTTACATGTGCATGAAATATATTGTGTCATTCCATCCAAAAGAGTTCCGAAGTCCCAAAACCTATTTATGCACCTCACAGCTTTGCCACTATGTAGGTTACTTATCCATATAATGTGTAGGCTGCCATTAATATATGTGTGATTCATACTATCTTCTTTGATGGGACACTGCAATTGACAGGAGTCAAGATAGTACTGAAAACAAGCTTTGTAAATGTCACGAATAAAATAATAATATGCAAAATCTAATGTAAAAATACATTTTAAATTTGGTACATACATTTTTAATACTTATAAAAGTATTTTATTAAAATGTATGTTGTTGTCAATAACATCTAGTATTATAGTTTTCTCCATTTTTACAACAAATTGTTGCATCATGATATAATTATTTCTATTCACTCAATAGGGAACTTTAAAAAAAAATCGGACCTTCTATTTCTGAACTCATGACAGTGTGTGTACAAATTTTCATCATGATCGCATCAGTATTTAAGGTGTAGCAGTAGGAAAGCATAACAAAAAAAAATTCATTTACAATTTATAATATTAGTTACAATAATTTTTATTGGCAGATTTAGTTGGCCAAAGCTTTTATGTAGCTACAAAACTATGTGCATACAGACATTCATTTATTTCCCAGGTAGAATGTATCACAGAGCTGTAGATATATTGAATCATGGAAAATCCCACAGTGATATTAAGATGTATTGTTCCTATAGTTGTGGATACAGTACAAGCTACCTGCATTTAATGAAGAACCATGAAAAAATACATAACAATGACTACAAGGTAAGGCCTACCATCAAACAAACCAAGGGGTCTTACTCTGGTCAAGATATAATGTCTTACAGTCATACTCCTGTTCCAATTGCTTATATCTTGTGGTTGCTTAAACTTGGGTGCCCTGCTCAAGACTGCAATGAAATATGTGACTGCCATAGTTGCACCAACAACCAGTGTAAGATTTAGTTTAGCGCAAGATGTCTGTTGGATGCACCAGGACAAGAGCTGCAAGATCGAATCAGAAATGAGGAGATCCGTAGGAGAACTAAAGTCACTGACATAGCCCAGATGATTGCAAAGTTCAAGTTGCAGTGGGCACGTAGCTTGAGAGACAGATGGCCATTTGGGCAGTTAAGTACTTGAATGTCGACCACATACCAGTAGATGCAGTGTTGGGCAGGCTAAAAGGATGAATAATTAGGCATAAAAGGCATTTATTTTCTCAAAATTGATTCCTTTAGAATTCTTTTTGATGTCATTTCTAATATACTAGATATTACTACCGTTTCGGAAACAAATGGCGGTCTGAGAGAAGAAGCGGCGCAAGAAAATCTCCCAGCATTCTTTTTTTGCACTCTTTTTAATGAAATATGCAATATTGCTATAAAATAATCATAATCTAGTCCCAGGCTGTCCAATCACTTAAGACATTCAGCTGTGGAGGAGTAGGATTTACAACAGAGCCATTTTTTAATAAAACATTAAATTTATTTATAGATAATGCCTGAACAGTGGTTGGGAAATTATTATAAAAGTGTATAAATTTACCCTTACAGCTATTATGTATCTTATGAAGCCTACCAGAATTAGTTACAAGCAATACCTTATTGATGTGAAAGATCTATAGGCGGAGAGTAAACCTGATTGATGGCGTGGCGATACAGGCCGTGGCGATGCTTCGCCATGCCATATTATTGTTACCCCCATCTATACGTATTACGTAGTACTTTCTCTTGTGGTAACTTCGAATTTCAAAAGTTCTGTTTATTGTGGTAAAAAAAAACTTACATATTACTTTCATTTCAAGAAATGAAAGTATTATTCAAGATTATACTTTCATTTCAAGAAATGAAAGTATTACTCAAGAGTAAATGCTTAAACAGTGATTCTAACCTAGTACCTACATTATTATGATTTTTCCTTATTATAACCCGAATTTCAAAAGCTCTGTTTGTTGTGGTAAAACAGAACTTACATAATTATTTTAACAATTATCTAATATCTTTAAATGAGCAATTCTTGTATATATATATATTCTGAATCTCGGAAACGGCTCCAACGATTTTAATAAAATTTAGTATACAGGTAGTTTCGGGGGCGAGAATTCGACCTAGCTAGGTTTCAATATTAAAAAATGTAATTTATCCGTGTTTTATATATATATATTATATACACAAGACTATAATAGCTCAGATGGGACATTGGGTGATCTGGAAAACAGAAGACCCTGGTTCGAATCCAGATGTCCTATAGTATTTTTTTTTTCAAGTTTTGTACATTCTTAAAAATCCGAGCAAGGCTCGGTCGTCCAGATATTATATACTTATATAAGTATAACATCATTTTCTGGAGAAAATTCGTAATATTGTATATTTTTATCATGCAATATTTAGTTCCTGTCATAATCTGTACTTTTGTGCCTATTACTTGTACAAAATAATTTCGATGTTTCACATCTGCCAGGCGAATTTTTTTTCTTCTTCTTCGTCGGATTACTCTTGACAGAGCAGTCGTGGTCATGTCGAACGACGAACGATTCTACGCCAGTTATCCCTGGCTGTTGCTTCTCTAGCACATGTGTTGAGGGGAGTATTGGTTTAGGGCTTTGATCTGGTCTGTCCAGCGCATAGGGGAGCGTCCTCTTGACCTACTGCCGTTGACCCTTCCCTGAACAAGTCTCTCTATGGCATGCTCCCCACGTCGCGTGATATGTCCGAAGTATCTGAGGATACGGGCTCTGACTATAGATGAAAGCCTTTCATTCACCTTGAGCTCTTCAAGTATGGAGACGTTTGTGCGGCGTTGTGTCCAAGATACTCGTAGCATTCGTCTCCAACACCATATTTCTAGTGCGTCAATCCTTTGTCTCTCTCGTTCTTTGACTGTTCATGTTTCGTTGTAGTATGGGAAACACTAGAGATCTTACTAACTGAACTTTAGTAGCTTAGGTGATATTCCTGTCCCGCCATATCATTGTCAACTTCTGCATTGCAGATCTGGTAATAGCAATTCGCCTTCTAATTTCGTCTTCCGAGCCACCAGTATTAGCGACCAGTGATCCTAAGTATATGTATGACTGTACAACTTCGCAATTAGCAATCTCGACTATATCTGGTGCATTGTTTTGACTTCGATCGATAATCACCATTTTTGTTTTCTGCCGGTTTATTTTAAGGCCATACTGGAGGCTGGTATGCTCGATACGATGTAATAATTCAGCAATGTTTTCCTTACTTGTCGCTATTAAAGTTGTTGTCGTCGACATATTGGAGATTGGATATGTTTTTGCCGCCAATTGGTATGCCATATGTCCAATCTTCTAGAGCTCTCCTCATAATGTGCTTCGTATAAATATTGAACAGAAGAGGCGACAAAATGCAGCCCTGCGAGACTCCTGCAGAGGGATGAAGTGGGTCAGACGTGACATTATCCACCTTGACTGAAGCGGAACCATGTTCATAAAGGGCTCTGAGGATTTGCACCAAGTGCTTGGGCACTCCCATCTCTATGAGGGTCTTCCATAGTTGTGGCCATTTAACAGAATCAAATGCCTTTTGAAAATCAACGAAGCATATGAAAGTCGGCCTTTGCTTTCTCTATTATTTGTCTCACAATTAGGATCTGTTCTCGTGTACCTTTGCCCTTTACGAAACCGGCTCTGGTGCTATTTCCTTCAGAATATAAGCCTTCAGTCTTTCGTTTACTATATGGAGTAAAATTTTGCTGGCATGTGGTATGAGCGCCATAAGACGATAGTTATTGCATTTCGTTGTAGACCCCTTTTTGTGTAATGGTATGAAAACAGAGTGCGTCCATTCCTTCGGCCACATCCCGCTCACCCAAATTTTATTGCATATAGTGTGAAACATATCTGCTTAATTTTTTTTCTAGTTTTGTAATAATGAAAATCACTGTTATTATGTAACCCAGTATGTAAATGTACTGTATAATATTCATAATATATTCAACAGTTTACCTGCAAGCAGTGTGGTAAAGGGTTCCAAGTGCGAACATGGTATGAACAACACCAGAATATTCACAAAGGCATCAAGCAGTATGTGTGTGACATTTGTGGTGCTGGTTTTCATATGCACAGGTATGCATTTATTTATTTATTTTTATGGAAAATGGGGACAAATGAGCGTACGGGTCACCTGGTGTCAAATGATCACCATAGTGTACACGCTCTTTTGAAAGTAGGAAACACCACACAAGGAAGCTCATTCCACAGCCTTCGTGAAGTGTGACTGAAGTGGCGATTATACCGTTACTATTACAGATATCAAAAAAACTTTAAACTGATATTGAAGGTATGTTACCTAATCAGTAAAATGATATTAATAACATTTTAAAAATTAAACGAAAAGTATCCAAAATTTTATATAACCACTCCGAACACACAGTGATAAATAACAATTTAACTTATTAACACATTATACTTTGACCATTTTATTTATAAATTTGTGACAGCTCACGCCCATGAAGTTTCGTATTGTTTTATGTTAAATTTTCATACAGATAATATTGTACTTCATGGACGGGTACCGCCCCCTTAGTGATGTGCCACATAACGATTAATACAATTGTGCCACAGATTACAAAATAATCGGTAGAAATATATGCTTATGTGTAAATTTCTTTTGATTTTCATTTATTAATTATAATTACAAACATTGTTTCTTGATGCCAAATACAACTTGTACAATGTAAGTCTCATAATTAAGACAAAGTGTATTAATTCGTCTGGATGGCTCACTGGGAAACTCTGTACCTACCAACCAGTGATTACCATCTGCTATGTAATTTAATGTAATGTGTAATAAATTGTTTAAATAATATAATTCCTTTTATTAACATGAGTAGTTAGAATCATCAGTTATATTCATGATTAATTCTTGTGTGCATAAATTATCAAATGCAGAAATCAAAAATCAGACATAATGACTCTCATATTTCTCTCCACCACACTTCTCAGTTCTCGGCTGTCAGGTGCGTGCAAGCGTTTTTGAGTAATTGAAACATTTTCATTCGCTGCTCGTACTTGTTGCTTTGTGTTAACGAAACGTCACTCGAATGGTTGGCTCAGTGGAAAAAGCGTTCGCACGGAATCGTTCATAAATTTTGTTGTCAATTATACTTTAAAAAAAAACAAATTGTTTAGATTTGAAAGGGCGACAACTCAAGTCAATTTCCTAATATGCAAATATTGGGGCTAAGCAGGTTATCAACTGTAAATTAGATTCTGTAGATGAAGCCACAACCTGAGAGTTGAACAAAACGTAAGGTTTATCAACGATACGTCACTCGACCACGTACCGGAAGACGTAGTGCTAGTAGGCCCTCCACTAAATGGACCGACGATCTGGTTAAGATCGCCGGAACACGTTGGATGAGGGCAGCGCAGGACCGATCGTCATGGCGATCTTTGGGGAAACCTTTGTCTTTCGGCTGAAATAACGTCATTCAAACGTTGGCTCAGTGGAAAGAGCGCTGGCACGAAACGCGAGAGGTCGCGGGTTCGACTTCCGCATCGTTCATAAATTTTATATTCAAATTTAATTTGCATACAATATGTTCCAGATATCTCACGGCGCACACTTCGGCGATGCACGCGGACGTGACGAACAAGAAACGATACGCCTGTCTCCATTGTTCGCTGACCTTCGGCTCAAAGAACAGTCTGACGATACATTTACAGGTACCTTGACCGGCATACCAAAGAAAAATTAAAACTACATCTAAATATCAAATACTTACCATTTTTTATCACAAACTATTAGAATAAAGACACTATTTTCTTCTAAATTAAAATTAAATCTTTTCGCCTGGAATAACAAAAGGTTCAGAGATAAGATAAAGAATGTTAACAAATAGACCATTACTGTGTTATATTATACTGAGTTATAATGTCATAAATACGACTGATTCGGACTCTTCTGACTAATCATGTTTGCCTAATACAGACGACAGTGATTAGTAATAGAGAATCCATTATTTGTATATAATTTATTCAAGTAAAAATGTTACTTACTACCTCTATAGAGCCTCTTGCTGTTAGACAACGCATGAAAATAGGCCATGTTCTTATTTTATCATAATTGACGTACAATAAACAACTAGATATCATAATCACACTCAAAAATTGTCTGAAGCAAAACTTTGCCTACGCGTCTACTAGGCAGAGTTTTCGTTCAGTTGTGTATCGACCGCGCTTTGAATACAACGCCACGCAATGACAAACTTCACGCAAAGGTTCAGTCAAAATTGTCCAAATAACAGTACATAATATATACAAAATCCTTTTTTAGTTTTTTAATTTAAAGAGGCACTAACCTGAAGGTTAGTGCCTTAAGTCCCTAGTAACAAAATTCTGTAACTAATTTGAAGTTTTTAATCATTTTGCTAAATAATTACATACATTTCAATTGACAAAACAAAATATTGTTGCCTCGTGTTCGCGTCCGAGCTTCTAATGAGCGTATACAATAAATAATGGTTTAATGTTATTAATATAATTAATGAAAGCGCGTACACCTTCCTTAAAGGACGGAAACGCTCCTGTGTTTCCTCTTGTGTTGCAAGAGATTATGGGTGGCGGTGATCACTTAACACGAGGTGACCCTTACGCTCGTTTGTCCTCCTTTTCCGTAAAAAAAAGTTCATAAGTATATACAACGCCGCAACCAAAACTTTTGTATCCCTTGTATTTTTTTTAAGCTTTCGTTGTATTGTAATATTGGTTGTTGGTGAGAAAATAAAGTTATTAATATTGTTGCGTAGCAACGCTGCAACGTAAATGACGAGAGTGTCAAACTTCAAGACATTGTTAATTTCAACAGCTCCGTCAGCAATACTCTTAACTCAGCGGAAAAGTGTTTACTTTAGACGCTGTAGACCCGGGTTCGGTGTATCGAATACCAGTGTATGGAATTTTTTGGGTTTTGTTAAGTTAATGGAAATTTCTAGTAAGTTCAGGATCAAATCGAACAGAAAAAAAGGGATGGAAAATGTGTAAGCAGGATAAAAATAGTTAAAAGAATTTTCTAGTACAATTTAAATTTAAAAGATGGAATGGGAGAATCATTTTAAAAATAGAACAGATCCGGGGGTATATAAGCCGTACTAAGCGTGGCCTACGGCAGTTCTAGTTCTGACTCGAAAGTGTAAAGAAGAACAAGAAGAAAAGAAGAAGTAGTGAAAAGTGGAAGTGTTCCAAGAAGAAGAAGATAGAAGAGACCTAGTGTTCGGTGCAGTGTGACGCGTTTAAGGTACTGCCGCCCACAAGACGAACAGCGGCAGACCGACAAGTGCAAGTTCAGAAAAAGTGAACGCAAATAAGGACTCGTTCTTATAAGCTTAGTATTATTTCCCATCCCTGACCCACTCTCGTGTCAATTGGTGTCAGAAGTGGGATTGGAAAGATGCCATTAGTGCCCAGGAACGAGAAGGGAGTGACAACGCGAGCGGGAGCAGCTGTAGCGGCAGAGAACGAGTCACAAGATGCTCCGGCTCTGGACTCAGTGCGACCGTGTCAGCACCGCAGGCTCCTGCCGTAGACATCAGCGCGCTCATGCAGCAGATGGCCGCCATGATGCAAGAGCAAGCGCGCCGACAGGAGGAGCAGCTGCGGGGCTTGCAAGAGGAACGAGCGCGCCTACAGGAGGAGCAAGTGCGTTGACAGGAGGAGCAGCTGCGAGCCTTGCAGGAAGAGCAAGCACGTCGACAAGAAGAGCAGCTGCGAGGTCTGCATGAAGGCCTCTCCAGGGAAATTTTATCAGTGGTGCAGAAAAACTCCGCTCGGATTGACGCTGTAGAAAAGGAGATCGCCCGGATTGACACTGTAGAAAAGGAGATCGCTCGGATTGACACTGTGGAAAAGAAGATGGGGGAGATGGAAGCAACCATTCATCAGCTCAATAAGAAGGTCGTGTGTGGGGTCCTTCAGCCAACTCAGGAGTCACCAGTGGAATCACATCGACAAGAAGTTTGAAAGTACCCCTCTACGACGGCAAGTCTTCCTGGGCCGCCTTCAAGCTACAATTAGAGACGGTCAGAAGAGCAAGTGGTTGGAGTGACCAAGAAGCACACTCTGCCCTCACACTAGCGCTCCGTGACGAAGCACTTTCCGTATTGGAAGCACTCGGCGCTGGGAAGGAGGAAGTAGCCTACACGGGCCTTCTTGACGCGTTGGAGGCACGTTATGGCGATAAACACCTTGAGTATGTCTATCGGGCGCAGCTTAAGGACCGCATTCAAACTGCGGTTAAGGACCGCAGTTTGACTGCGGTCCTTAAGCTGCGGTCCTTAAGCGGGCCATCGAAACTCTGCAGCAGTGGTCCGTGGAAGCTGAGAAGCTAGTGCGTAAAGCATATCGTCGCCAGCTGCAATAGAAGAAATGTTGCTCCAAGTGTGCATCGATGGAATACGGGACGCCGGAGTAAGAGCAGCCGTACGACTGAGTCATCATACTAGTTTGAAGGAAGCGGTGGCACATGCGTTGAAAGTGGAAGCGGTTCGCCACGATTCTCGGGCGTTGAGACTCCGCGAAATTGTACCAGCAGATTCCAGCCGAATGCGAGAATACAACCCGGTATGCTACGGCTGTTGGGAGCGAGGACACCTCAGGAGCACTTGCCCCAGACGTGAGCGCATAACGCAAGGTAGGGAGGTTGCGACAATCTCAACGTCACCGCTGGAGCAACAGGAAAAGGCCAGAGCAGCGGGGTGGGCGCTGGCCGGTAAAAGGAAAGTCCCAAGGATTTTCGTGAAGCAAGCATGTGACGGAAACACTTTGGTTATAGAAGGAATGACAAATGGAAAATCTTGCCGTTTCACTTTGGATACGGGTACTCACGTACAGTCGTTAGCCAAAGAAGACTAGAGACCATCGGAAGACGACATATCCGAGAAAATGTAAACTTAACACTGACAACAGCTACAGGTCAGCGCATACCAGTCCAGGGAGAGAAGGTCGTGGCCATGAAACTCGGGGATACGTTGTACTGGCAAAAAGTGGTGATAGCGGATATCACAGATGACTGCATCATTGGGTTGGATTTTCTTCGAAATCATCAGTGTACCATTGCCATGAAACATGGTGTATTGAAGCATGGAGGTGAAGAAATTCCAATAAAAGGCGGAACTTTTGGGAAAGTGTTGTGCTTAAGAGACACTACTTTAAATCCGAGATCGCAGACCCTAGTCCCGGTAGTCCTGCCAAGGGATGATAGAGGAAGACCTTGTAAATGCGCTATAATAGAAAGAGAAACATCGGACACGACATGGATCCCAGCCAGGACTGTTGTGGGAAACTCCCGAATTGCGATGGTTCCCGTGTTTAATCCTCACGAGGACAAGCAAATCATTGGGAAGGGAACAGTGATCGGAGCTTGTGAGGAGATAGCTTGGTTAAGAAAGTGTGTAGAAGGGAGGACGACCGTAGCTGCAAGCCAGGATGTGAACATCCAGAAACTTCTGGATGGCTGTAAGGACAATCTTACCAAACTACAGTTAATAAAAGCGAGAAATTTCCTGCTACGCTACGCCGGGATGTTCTCGAAGAACGATGGGGACATCGGAAGAACTGGTTTGGTGAAAAACAAGATCGACACAGGAGACACTGTTCCGATACGGCAAAGACCAAGACGTATTCCGTTTGCACGTGAACAAGAAGTGGAAGACATGATTCGGGATATGAAAGAAAATGGTGTGATAGAACAGTCATCGAGTCCATGGTGTTCTCCAGTGGTTCTGGTAAAGAAGAAGGATGGATCAACTAGATTTTGTGTGGACTATCGGCGTTTGAACGATGTAACTAAGAAAGACAGTTATCCATTGCCAAGAATCGATGACACCTTAGATTCACTTTGTGACATGACGTGGTTCTCTACTCTGGATTTGAAAAGTGGCTACTGGCAAGTCAATCTGGACCCTAAAGACAAAGAGAAGACGGCGTTTTCAACCGGAAAAGGGTTATGGCAGTTCAAAACAATGCCCTTCGGATTATGCAATGCCCCAGCTACTTTCGAAAGGTTGATGGAGCATGTGCTGGCAGGTATGTTGGGAGAAACCTGCCTTGTCTACTTGGATGACATAATCATGGGACGAAGTTGAAGATCATCTTAAGAAGCTCGAAAAAGTCCTCGCAAAACTGCAGGGTGCCAACTTGAAGTTGAGTCCAAAGAAATGTTCCTTCTTTCAACGTCAGGTGAATTACTTGGGGCACGTTATTTCGGAGCAAGGCGTTGCGACGGATCCTGCCAAGATAAGTGCTGTCAAGGATTGGCCGACGCCGACAGAAAAGACACATGTGAGAGCATTCCTTGGACTATGCTCATATTATCGACGCTTTGTGGAAGGGTTTTCCGACGTTGCTAAGCCCTTACATCGACTGACGGAGGAGAAAAGAGCCTTTTCCTGGGATGAAGACTGCGAACAAGCTTTCTTAGAGTTGAAGAAACGACTATGTGAATCACCTATCCTCGAATATCTTGACACGGAGGGAAGATTCATAGTAGATACTGATGCTAGCAATTCTGGAATTGGTGGAGTGTTATCTCAGAAGAAGGGAGATCAAGAAGTTGTAATTGCATACTTTAGCAAATCTTTATCGAAGCCGGAGAGAAACTATTGTGTAACTCGTAGGGGGTTACTTGCCGTGGTGAAGACATTACAACATTTTAAAAAGTACTTGTTGGGTCGCAAATTCCTCGTAAGGACTGATCTTGCCGCCTTGAAGTGGTTACTAGAATTCAAGAATCCGGAAGGACAAGTGGCCAGATGGATTGAGCAACTTCAAGAATATGACTTTGAAATCGAGCATCGAGGAGGAAAAACTCATGAAAACGCAGATGCTTTATCTAGAAGACCTGTTCCGACGGAATGCAAACATTGCATTCGTCAGGAGGAGAAAGAAAATCCTATAATCCGACTGATCAGAACAGATTCGATCGATGAGAACTGGAGCAACGAAGCAATGAGGAGAGCTCAGGAAAATGATAAGGATCTTCAACCACTTTTACATTGGCTAGCAAGTGGATCATTTAAACCAAAATGGTCTGATGTAACTAGACACAGCATGGCTACCAAGAGTCTCTGGGCACAGTGGGACAGTTTGGTGATGCATGACTGGTTGCTCTGCCGGGAATGGGAAACCCCGAAGGGAAAGGATTGCCATCTGCAACTGGTCGTTCCCAGGGAGAAGGTGAACGAGATCCTGAGAGCTTATCACGATAGTTCTTCAGGTGGACATTTGGGAATAAAAAGAACTCTCACAAAAATTAAAGAACAATTTTACTGGTTGCATTGCCGTGATGATGTCGAAGACTGGTGTCGAAAATGCAAGAGTTGTGCATCTGTCAAAGGACCTCAGACCCGGAGCAGAGGAGCTATGAAGTTGTATAATATTGGGGCTCCGTGGGAGAGAGTAGCTCTGGATATAGCCGGACCGTTTCCAGTCACCAAAGCTGGAAACCGTTACATAATGGTGGTGATGGATTATTTCACGAAGTGGCCGGAAGCATTTGCTCTACCTAATCAAGAAGCAGTCACCGTTGTGACGAAGCTGTTGAATGAAGTTTTCTGCAGATTCGGTGTGCCTTTGGAGATGCACAGTGATCAAGGGCGGAACTTCGAGTCACAATTATTTCAAGAAGTTTGCAAGATCTTGGGAATCCATAAGACCAGAACTACGCCATATCATCTACAGTCGGACGGGATGCTGGAGAGGTTTAACCAAACATTGGAGTGGCATCTGGCAAAAGTAGTGGACAGTCATCAGGATAACTGGGATGAGTACATTCCACTGTTTCTAATGTCGTATAGATCCGCAATACACGAGACGACTACGGTGACTTCTGCGTACGCCAATTTTGGAAGGAAATTGAAATTGCCAGCTGATTTACTCTCAGGCTGTCCACCAGTTACTTTAGACGCTGTAGACCCGGGTTCGATACACCTACCAGTGTATGGAATTTTTTGGGTTTTGTTAAGTTAATGGAAATTTCTAGTAAGTTCAGGATCAAATCGAACAGAAAAAAAGGGATGGAAAATGTGTAAGCAGGATAAAAATAGTTAAAAGAATTTTCTAGTACAATTTAAATTTAAAAGATGGAATGGGAGAATCATTTTAAAAATAGAACAGATCCGGGGGTATGTAAGCCGTACTAAGCGTGGCCTACGGCAGTTCTAGTTCTGATTCGAAAGTGTAAAGAAGAAGAAGAAGAAGTTAAGAAGAAGTAGTGAAAAGTGGAAGTGTTCCAAGAAGAAGAAGATAGAATAGACCGAGTGTTCGGTGCAGTGTGACGCGTTGAAGGTACTGCCGCCCACAAGACGAACAGCGGCAGACCGGCAAGTGCAAGTTCAGAAAAAGTGAACGCAAATAAAGACTCGTTCCTATAAGCTTAGTATTATTTCCAATTCCTGACCCACTCTCGTGTCATTATATTCATTTTTTGTTTACTTTTCTTTAAAAAAAAGAAATAGAAAAAACACTTGTATAATAAAATCGCAGTCGCGTTAACGTTATCTATAGATATAAGGTTTTATGTCAGAAATCTTACTAGTCAAAACAAAGCCTCCAATAATATCAGACTGATTACTGTTTGGTATTGAAAAAATATTAAAAATTTAAGAGCCCCATAACGTAACAATATTTTGATTTTGGCCGACAGACAATCAAAGAAACTGGATGAAATTTTAGTCTCTTATTGAAATAACATTCTCAATTTCAGGAACATGGCTTCACTAGTGAGTATCTGTGTGACGGTTGCGGCAAAGTGTTCATGAGTTCAAGACAACTGTCTCACCACCGGCGGACGCATTCAAACGAGAAACCTTATAAATGCAGGTAATATGTCGTCAAATTAACCTAACATCGATATACAGGATGTTATCATTAAGTGTAAGCAGGCGATAATTCCGTAACTATTACAGATAGTGGGATGCTCTTTTGCACAGGATGCCGGCTATATTATGGGTAACACAAAGACGTCTATTTCTGCCGTGAAGCAGCTGCAGTGTCAGCATTATTGTGTTTCGGTCTGAAGGGCGCCGTAGCAAGTGAAATTACTGGGCAAATGAGACCTAACATCTTATGCCTCAAGGAGACGAGCGCAATTGTAGTGCCGCTTAGAAGTTTTGGGGTTTTCAAGAATCCTGAGCGGCACTGAATTGTAATGGGCAGGGCGTATGAATTACCATCAGCTGATCGTCTCGTCCCTTACTATCATAAAAAAATATCAAAAAGCTTTAACTTGATATCGAAACCACGTTACCTACTTAGTGAAATAACATCAATTACTTTTTATAAAAAATCAAAGGAAAAGTATTCAAAATTTTGGTATTAAACACTACAAAACACATTATGATACATACAATTTTTTTTTGTTGATAACAGGACATGTAATAAAACGTTCCCCAAGAAGTTCAACATGCTACAACACGAGTCAACACACACTAACACGCGGTTCTCGTGCACCAAATGCACTGCGAGTTTTAAGCAACGCAGCAGTTTAAACCGCCATACGGCATCGTAAGTTGACTTACAACAATTTGCTTATCAAAAAATTAAATTAATTTATGTTAAATTATAGCCACATACGCTATTCCATCTGTGCTAATCAGCGTGACGTAGTAGTGAACACAGTGAGATGCAATCTTGGTCGCCCTATGTGTCCTTGCGCCCTTGGTGCCCGGACGGCTCCTTTGCACAGGATATCTGCTAGATTATGGGTCCCACAATGGCGCCTATTTCTGCTGTGAAGGAGTAATGTGTAAGCATTATTGTGTTTCGGTCTGAAGGGCGCCGTAGCTAGGGAAATTACTGGGCAAATGAGACTCGACATCTTATGTCTCAAGGTGACGAACGCAGTTGTAGTGCCACTCAGAATTTTTGGGTTTATCAATAATCCGTAGGCGTATCAATTACCATCAGCTGAACGTCCTGCTCGTCTCGTCCCATATTTTCATTTTAAAAAAAACTCTGTAATATAATGAAATAACCACCTCTTCGGAAAATACGGTGGCGCTTTGAGAAGGAGAAATTCGAGATGATTTTGGCTTATTGATATGAACATACAGCGATAGGTGGTCACTGAAACTTCTAGTTTGTTCTTATATTACCAGTTGCACCTGATTGTTCAGGTACCCGATTTTTACCCGTTTATTAAAGCTTTTTAAACAGGATGTCGCCTAAGTAAATCAGTAATGTGCAAGTATTATTGTGTTTTGGTTTGAAGGGCGAGGTACCTATGATAATTTGTATTGTCAGGGTGTCCAATTTGGGTGTCAATGCGCGTGCGCATCGTAAAAATACACACAGATAATTTTTTCCTAACGCGGGATTAACTTCAAAATTAAAACTGCTGGTAATAAAAGTTCTGGGTAAAATGTTTTTGAAAGATTTGTTTAGGTTTATTTACTCTTGATTTGGCCTGTCTTTGTATCCCTTATCTGTTTGTCGAATGCACGTCCCGACGAATGTTAACTGACATTTACCAAACTCTTTAAATTTGTCAAACATTAAGATTTTAATGTTCTTTGTTTCAGAAAACATGCTACAGAAGATTCCAAAAAAACATGAGCAAACGAGACCCATTTTTTCTGGGCAAGGTTTGCTCCTGATAAGGATACTATAAGGCAATCGAAAAGGTTTCAAGAGTTATCAGGGTGGAAAGGCTACTTGCATTAAAAAAATTATCCAAACCAATATTATAAAGCGAAAAAGAGAAGAATTGAGGAATTTGATTTTTTTTGTTTGTTTGTTTCCTCTGGACTTATCATAATATTATGCTACATGTCTGAAATATACAAATTTAATTTGTACTAAAGATTTATAATTTAATCCCAAAAGTAAAGGATATAATTTAAAAATAACAATATGATTAGATTTGCTAGATCGACATCTCAAGTCAATTTCCTAATATGAAAATATTGAAGAGGTTATCAACCGTAAAGTAGATAGATCCTGTACATGAAGCCACAACCTGAAAGTTGAACATTACAAGATTTGCGACCGATGTGTTACTCGAACCTGTTACCGTTACCGTTGTTACCGTTGGCTCAGTTGGTAATAGCGCTCGGACGGAACCCAAGAGGCGCAGTTCGATCCTCGCGACTTTCATAAATTTTGATTTGTATATTTAATTCCAGAAGTGATATTACAAAAAAATAAAATTATGTCAGACATAAGTAAGGCGAAATTAAGGTTCTTTTTATTTATTTTTTATGACAATATATATATATGAGACGAGCAGGACGTTCAGCTGATGGTAACTGATACGCCCCACCCATTCCAATGCAGTGTCGCTCAGGATTCTTGAAAAACCCAAAAATTCTGAGTGGCACTACAATTGCGCTCGTCACCTTGAGACATAATATTTTGTTAAGTCTAGGATATCCCTAACATCTGTGGCGGTCTTCCACAGTGCGGTTTTCAAGGATCTTTCTTCCTCGTACTACAAAGCTATGGAATGAGCTTCCTTGAGCAGTGTTTCCGGGACGATACACGTGGGTACCTTAAAAAAAAGCGCGTACACCTTCCATAAATACCGGCAACGCTCCTGTGATTCCTCTGGTGTTGTAAGAGAATGTGGACGGCTGTGATCACTTAACACCAGGTGGCCCGTACGCTCGTTTGTCCTCCTTTTCCATAAGGAAAGTCTCATTCGCCCAGTAATTTCACTAGCTACTGCGCCCTTTAGACCGAAACACAGTAATGCTTACACATTACTGCGTCGTGGCAGAAATAGGCGCCGTTGTGGTACCCGTGATCTAGCCGGTATCCTGTGCAAAGGAGCCTCCCACTGGTTGTTTGCATGGAAACTTAAAAATAATTAATGGGTTTGTGGTCAGGCACTGTCTGGTATCTGACTGATCGGACAACCTAGACTTGACTGTGCTTAGAGACTTTAATGAGTATTGCATAATATTGTAGATGAACATTCTTTTTTGTTGTTTGGTTGAGTTCTCGTGACAGGCTTCAATCATGCTCGCTTAAATGTCACTGCTTGTGGCGGCGACGTGGGACGGGTAGTTCCCTTCCCCAAAATATTTTGACCATATGGTCGAGGTATGTGATGGCTGGCGTATGCGTCATGCTCGTGAAGGGACGCTACTTTTGGTGATACGACGATCCTGTGGCCAGAAACTCCTCCATGTTTTTAAAATTAATGATGTTAATTTTTTATAATCGCTTATAAAAAATTATTTATTTACGGTGTGTGTGGATTCTACTGTACTTAATAAATCTTGTTATTACGTAATAATTTACATTTATGTATTTGACGTTTGAGTATTTTTGTTGCATCACTTTTCATATATTGTAACTGAAATTATTAGTAAGAAAATGTTGATTTAAAAGAGTGGCAATGAGTTTCTTGCCACTTCTCATTAAAGCTCAACCCTTTCCGAAGTCGTGGTTTAAATATAAAAAGGAAAGAAAACTTTTGACACTCATAAGTGTATTTTCGTTGACCTACAAGAATAAAGTGATTTTGATTTGATCATAACTCATAATCCAGCGAATTTAGATAGTGACTAGCTATCGGCCAGTCTTCAGCATAGATGAAGTGAGAAACTTTCGTTTCTAACCACGCTTGTGTGAATCGAGTTTTATGACATGACGGTAAGACTTCCTAAAAGGACTCTTCTTACTTTTACGGGTGCTATATTCATTTTCCAAGAATAAAATTTCTTGCTTTCTTACAGGACTTCTTACAATTCTATCCTTCACGACTATAATCGTCTTTTTAGTACGAATACTACGTGGACGGCCAATCTTTTTCCTATAGATAATTTATACGTAGAGCTGTGAACACGTCGAAAAAAATTGCGACGAACTGTTAACCTCTATTTTCAGCAACTCACGCACACAAACAATGTGACATATGTATCGCGAGTGTAAGACGTAGCTTGCCACATAGTAATAAAACTTTCCTGTTGTCATGCGTCATTGTACCAATCAACAGTCCGCTTCTCAAACATTCGACTAACACCAAGCGGATGAAGAGTATTAAAAATCGCATTTAGCTCCACACTCCATTTTAATTTTATCACAAGTATATTTAACACGTCATATTTGATCATGGTTTATTTAAACATTAAATAAAAACTATAACCTGTCCGCCCGGATCACACCTAATGAAAATAAAATTTTAAACAGACAAGCATTTTTTTTTATTTTACTATAACTTAACATTACGTCAATTTATCCATCCCAGTCTGGACGTAGGCTTAAAAGACCACACTCGCACAGAACACCGGCGTGAAATAGCGGTCTGGTGCCGCCATGTTTCGAATAGGTTAGTGCCGAGGATCGGCTGTAATGAATAACCCCCTCCACCAGAATATGACAGCGGAACTTAAAAAGATTTTATCCTGGCCAGCTCTACCAGAGTCGGAGAATCCCTACCCGAGCATTCTCGCTCGGGCTGCCCGTCGTATTCTGGGAGAGCACAGAACACCGCATGTCAAGACAAACAGTACAGTAACACCACGGCACCCCGCTCCACGCTTAATGTGGACTGTTGTAACATCAGGGGAATTCACTCCAATTTAAATCCGTCCACCACCACCGACGGAGATGAGACGGCGCGACTGGCCTTGTGTTTCCTTACGGAGACGCAGATATCTCGATCTAGCGATACGCCATATTTAACTTACCCCGGGTACAAAATTGAGCATAATTTTTGCCTCATGCTGGGGTATGTGTGTAAGTTAGGGAGGATATTTGTTGTCGCCGTTTCGGCAATTTTGAGGTTAGGGACCTGTCCTCTGGCTCCGCGTTGATTTAGAGGACCGCGTCCGCATATATGCGTGTGTCTACAGGTCCCATAGTGGTAACGCAGAAATGGATCATCTCATGGGCTGCGTCCAGGGGGCAATTGATGACGTGCTGGCACAGATCCCCTCCGCTGAAATCGTAGTCTTGGGTGATTTCAACGGGCACAATGCCGAATGGCTTGGGTCACGTACCACAGACTACGCAGGGCGATCTGTGCATAATTTTGCACTGGCGTATGGTCTGTCCCAATTGGTTGAGTCGCCAACGCGGCTCCCCGATGTGGAAAGCCACATGCCGTCCTTATTGGATCTTCTGCTGGCTACACATCCTGATAATTACCAAATTTCTGTCGACGCCCCGCTCGGAACGTCCGACCATTGCCTAGTCAGGAGTGTAGTGCCAGTATCCGATGCCCACGTCGCAGACCACCAGCGACCCGCCGCGTTTGGCACTACAAGTCAGCAGATTGGGGATAGGATGCGTTTCTTTTTTGCATCCTACCCTTGGGGCAAGGTTTGTTTCCCTTCGGATGATCCCAATGCCTGCGCCGTTGCAGTAGCCGATGTGATACTGCTGGGCATGGATATTTTTATACCAAACTCTGTAGTACCGATCGTTGGCACATCACAGCCCTGGTTCGATACGTCATTCAAAGCAGCATCTGACTGCAACAAACAGGCATACCAAACCTGGGTTGCGGTGCTGGGCTCAAAGGATCCGAACTGCAAGATTCTAAAGAGGAAATATAACCGTGCCTCCAGAGCTTATGCAAGTGGACCTCCAGCTTCCTCATATATCTCTATCGACGGTTATTGCTCGAACCCGTGAACGCTGGAGTGCCCTAAGGCTGTGTGCTATCTCCCACGCTGTTTCTTATGCATATCAATGATATGTTGGACACCTCCGACATACATTGCTATGCAGACGACAGCACTGGTGATGCTGTAGACAAGGGCCATGCAGGTCTCTCGGGAAATCGTCGACCATTGCCGGGAGAAACTAGTGTCTTCTATGGAGTCCTTTCTTGAGAAGGTCGCGGATTGGGTTAATTAAACCTTGTCCAATTTATACCCCCAGAAGACTCAAGTTTGCGCGTTAACCACAAAAAAAAAAACCATTTGTCGTTTTACCGCTCTTTGACAAACATTCTAGTTCTCTACAAAGCGCAGGTACGGCCACACATCTCCATGTGTGGCCGTACCTGCGCTGCTGTCATCTCTGGTCTGGCGCACCCCAGTATCAGCTCGATCCATTTGACTGAAGTGTCTGAGTGTCTTGACTGTGTTCTGAAGAGCTGATTGGCTTGATACCTGCCGCCGAATTCCATCTTCGCATGCCACGCCATAATTAAGAATATCATCCCCACCATCTGGATGTGTGGATGGCATACCTCCACAGTGTGGTTTCAAGAAACTTTCTGCGACGTACGACGAAGCTGTGAATGAGCTTACTTGTGCGGTGTTTCCAGGACGATACAACATGGGTATATTAAAAAAAAAGAGTACATTTTTTTTTGGGCCCACAATGCTTTTGTGATTCCTCTGGTATTCCAGGAGAATGTAGGCGGCAGTGATCACTTAACAGTCATCTGCTGTTACGCGGTCCACCACGCGCTACTGGAAGAGAGGACAAACGAGCGTATCGTTTGTCCTCTCTTCCATAAAAAAAAAATCAATGAGAAGAGATAAAGTATCTCCAAATTTTTATTTTGTATATTTTGACGTTTATTGGAGTTTACTCCTTAAGAATCGATTTTCATATAAGGCGCCCGGTATGAGAAAAATATGGAGAGTAAAACCTGCTCATCAAAATTTGATAGTAACGTTTTTCTCATTTTAATAGAAACAGACTTTGTCTTCCTATACAAATAAAGTAACAATTAGCATTGTATTTTCCCGTCGGCCACCTAGCGTTACTTTGAAAATTATTTTATTTTGCAATAAGAAGTATTGTGGCTAGTGAAAGTTAGTTTCCTAAACTTTATTAGATGGCCTTGAACCACAGACGCCTCTTATCTTAGTTCAAAATAAAAATAAATAATACTAGATTAAACGTCATCTAGTGTCACTTTCATGAACTATTTCGTTTTTCCAAATCGACCACTGAATCTATCGAGTAATACGACAACATAACGTTTTCGATAGATGGCGCTGATCACAGATTTTAAAAATTATGTACCTGACCATAAGAGAAATCACTATTAACTGTGAGGTTATTTTATTTTGTTAATATCTTTATTTTTTTGGAGTTTATTGGAGCTTATAGTCACTTTTATAAACTATTTCGTATTTCCAAGTCGAACACTGAATCTATCGAGTAATACGACAACATAATGGTTTTCGATAGATGGCGCTGATCACAGATTTTTTAATAATTAGGTACCATAAGAAAAATCACTATTAACTATGAAGTTATTTTATTTTTCTTATTTAATTAATGCGCTTTTATTAGCTTCTGCTGTATGTCTGTTTGTAACCGACTCCATTGGACTTGATTTTGTTTAGTACCTGTTCAAAGACAATCGTTCTTGAGGAGTAAACTCCAGTCGTGTGTCCGAGCTGACACACACGCTTTCTTTATGTTATAGTTTTGTTGGTTTTTTATTATTAATTGATCTGTATAATGATTATTTACAATGACTGAAGGTAGATTTTGTTAGAGCGCAAACAGATAGTTTCAAAAAATAGACGCGTTTATGATGCTTATGATGATTTTAGGGTTTCAAACCCAGATTTTATATCTGCTGAATTTTAAATAGTAAAAGCAAGGTTTTAATTAATTTAATTTTAATTTTTTCAATTCTTATTTATGCAGAAAATATAATTTAACTGGATTAAAGAATTATACCTAGACTTTAACGTCACACTGCGCTTCTACCAATAGCATTGCGTTTCGATGTTTTATATTTCGCGCGTATTTATTACACTTTAGTTTATTTAATTTTAAAAAAAGTCATAAGAATAAACTATTTAAGATTAAATCAATAATATTAAAGACAAAAAAAATATTTGAAACAAATACCTATAAGTTACATGCATAGACCCTTTAAGTCGACAAATCTCACTTGGTTGCAGCGTCATATCTATTTTCAGTGATGTATGTAGTCTCACCCTGAATATAACCCTGTCATATTTTATAACCGTTACTCATCTTAAAGTAATATGGACGGCTCACTGAAGATGGTGTCGCTACTTCAAATACTGTTCACTTCACAATTATTTAAATTGGTTTTCAACACGTTTATAACAATAATTATACGTGTGTTCATTTATGATGTCTTAACTTGGGTAGTCTATCGAAATAAATTAGATATTCTGATGTTATGCTTAGATTATGTTTACCCAATCGATTCTGTAGCATAAAATTTACACATTCTCATTTAATTTCCTCCACAATCTATTTGAAAGATATTAATAACATCATGAAAAGTAAAATATTGAATTGCAGACAAATTCGATTGACTCGATTAAAAGCCCACATTTTCACTGTAATAACTAAACCAATTTCTATACTTATGTTGTATTGTTAAATACTTTAAAGACAACATTTTCGAAAACTATTTTTTTGAACACGGTTTGGTTTCTTTAAAATATTGTTGAATGTTTTGACTTTTGTACGATTTTATAATAATAATCAGGGGACTGACCCTGAACGAATAAGGTAGTACTCTGAACCTAATACCACCATAATATTATATACTACATGGCCTGCAGCAGACTTATCGTGCCCCGCCGCAGCCATGCGCCTTCCACCGCTTTCCAGCAGAACGAAGAGCGGGACTTAGATTGCATATCATGATTATGAAGGAAAAATAATCTGACATTACCTAGGCTACGTTCACACGTCGACGCTGGCGTGTTGACGCCGTACGTGGCATTCGAACACCGTGCGTCGCGTCTCTAAGTCATTAGAACCATTGCAGCGTGAAGGTCGTCGCTCGCGTCACACAAAATGATGAGGTTTGATAAAGGAAAAGACGAGTTATTGATTGAATAAGTAAAATCTTATAATGCAGTGTATGATAAAAGTGACAAGAATCATAAAAACAATATTTATAAGCATCAATGTTGGGAAAAAATTAGTTATGTAGCCACCTGCGACACGCCAAACGTATTGACCGCCACCGCTGTGCGTTGCGTTCAGACGTTGGAAGCCACGGAATTGAACGTTGACGCTAACACCAGACGCCGCGTACGGCATAAAATAGGAGACATAGCCTTAGTGCTGCCACGTTTTTGTAGCGCGTCAGCTATGTTTGCACACGCAGAGATCGATAGCTGTAGCGCCGTTCTACGTAAAAAGTGTTTTCTCTACTCCGTCGAATAGGAGGCAGCAGTAGCAGTTATCTGAAGGCAATAGCCGACAGCGGGGACTGTCCGTATGTTGGCCATATGAAAAATAAATATGTGCCTTCGTAGATATAATTACTAACACAATTATAATATTATAGGTTTACTAACAATGGATCGTAGTTATCAGAAAATAAACGTTTTATTATTATTATTTTATAATAATATTATAAAGTTAGATTATGGGTCACACTACGGCGGTCGCCGACTATTTCTGCCCTGAAGCAGTAACGTGTAAACATTTTTGTGTTTCGGTCTGAAGGGCGCCGTAGCCAGTGAAATTACTGGGTTATGAGACATAACGTGATTCTAGGTGCGCAATTGTAGTGCCGCTTAGAATGTTTGGGTTTTTCAGGAATCCTGATCGGCACTGCATTGTAATGGGCAGGGTGTATCAATTAAGTACCATCAACTGAATGTCTTGCTAGTCGCGTCCCTTATTTTCATAAAAAAACAGTTAACACACATTTTCTTGTGTTATTAAAGTTTTATTCGAGCGGTGGCAGTTCTTCGACATATGTATTTATTTGAGTAACGGGGTGTCCTGTTTGCAACCGAAACACACGCATAATATAGACAAAGTAAACTCAAGCCAGATTTTAAGCAATACTTGTATTTATTACTTTAATATGTAATTTAATAATTTCTAATTAAATAAATTGAATTGAATTTGTAAATATCGTTATTCGCGACATCAACATTGGACCAACAGAAGAGTAGCGGTGGTTTTCAAACCAGCAAACATCTTGAGTTGTTGCCACTTTGTGACGTGCTATTATTATTAATTATATAATAACAGTTGTTTTTTGTTTCTCTCCTTTTGTTTTTACGTGTACATTACAATACTAGTAAACATTTTTCTTTCTAAATATGTTTAAATTATTTTTCAAACTTTATATTTATATTTATTTGTAACTTTATATCACGATTCTATTGCTTAATTATTATTTTTTAATAGGATATTTTTCTTTAGGAAAGTCTGATTCTGCGCAGTATTATTTTAAGTAGGTTTTTTTTTATATGTTTAAAAATATGGGCTGGCAGTCGTATCCGCTCTTTTCTCCATATCAAAGCCGATTTATGATATGTCGCTTCATGATGTTTACCAAGTGTTGTTGCAATATGTTATGTTATTGTCACTCCCTATGGTAAATAAATATATTTGTATATAATATGTATTTATAAAATACAAGTATAATGTAATAAATCCTTTGTCAGGTGTGGGGTTCGAACCTATGTTCTTTATCGCCTTAGACCCGGCACCTTAAACCAACCTGAATTTAAAGCAGTAGTTTGAAATTATTGATTCAACTTCACCTCTACTTCGGGGCCGGCTGTGATGCAGCATGTGATAGATAGACGAAAAAATTTGAATAAAAGTTTGTATGTTATAAAAGTTTCATTTTAATAGATCATTTTTTCTTTTTTATTCCAGATTATTTTAGTGAGCCATATGTACACTGTCGTTGTTTACAACGTTCTTCATATTATAGGTACCCACATAAAAAACTTGTGCGCAACTATCGTGCGTTTTTAAGTATACCAGTGTCATATTAAATTCCAACAGCATAGCGAATTGCTTCTAACAAAGAATTTATCAAATATGAATTGCACGCTTCGGTTATAGTTTGTGAATTTAAAAACTAAGCAATCATCAATATTATGGAAGAAGTCGCATCCAGATATTTCCACTTCTATGATATTAAAATAAATATCAACGATTCTTCTCCATAGCTTAAATGTCTGTAATTCATTACGAGTAGAAGTTCCATACTAAAGTAATATCCAAGTAAAATATAACACAATCCAAATCTCCCAGTTCTTATTAAGGAAATGTTTAATTGAGTACTCCCTTACACACACACACAGACACAATACATATACATGTGTGATGCAGAGACAAACAGTTTGAACGTATGAATAGTTGTTCGGCTATATAGTAATAAAGTATAAATGATGGAACAAACATATAGGAAAATATATATTCGCATAGCTACATCGTATGCTGTATATTACTGGTTGATGGAATACGACGTCCGTGGAGTAGGGAGATTTACAAATTTTTGAGAATTCAAATTGTAATGGTGCTTTTCGACACACTTCAATAGTAATTTGACATATTATGTTTAGTAAATAGATATTTGTGAGTTCAAACGCAGCTGTTAGCTCTTAGACATTTGAAAATCTTTAAAAAATGTATAAAACTAATCTTTATGAAATATAATCTTCACATAGGCTATTAAACTATTAGTGTTTTAACTTTATTTACTAAGTAGAATAAAACTAATAATTTGTCTCACAGACATTATTCTTTATGGGTTATATTAAGAGGATTCTTGTTCTCATGTTATTTGAATATCCTCTATGTATTGGCGCCTATTTCTCCGTAAAGCGTGAATAATATGTAAACATTACTGAGTTTCGCTCTGAAGGGCGCGCCGTGTCCTTTGAAATTACTGGGCAAATGAGACATAACATCTTATGTCTCAAGGTGACGAGTCTAGTTTGTAGTCCACGGAGGGGTTCTGATTTTCGCTACACAAAGGCTTCTTCTGCCATTATAAAGTCCGGAATTTTCACTTCCTGGCAACTTGGGTAATGTCTTGCGTTGTGCCCAGTAGTAGAGTTTTCTCGAAAATAAACATTTTTAATTAAAAGGCGTATTGTTAAGAGGCTTCTCAACATGATCTAAGACAGTCTCTTGATATATGTTGGCTGTATAGTGTTCACTCCTTTTTTCCCAAAAAGTTTTGTAGTAACAAAGTCAGCTTGTGGCGGTGACGTGGGACGGGTCGGTCCCTTCCCTAAAATATGGTCGAGGGAGGCGATGACTGCACCATGCGTCATGCTCGGGAACGGGTGCTACTTGCGGTGGCGGGATGTTGCTGTAGCCGGAAACTCTGCTTCATGGTTTTAAAATTAAAAATTATACATTTTATAATTGCTAATATAATGGTCGCTAAATACCTTTATTTATTTCGCGGTGTGTGTGCTTTATTTATTTTTTATACAGTAGTAGTCGGCCATGAATGTACTTAATAACTCCTGTTTTTACGTATTAATTTACATTTTTTGTTGAGTATTTATAGTTTGAGTATTACTGTTGCATCACTTTACATATATTGTAACTGAAATGATTTGTGAGTGAGTGATTGTCACAATGAGTTTCTTGCCACTTCTTTTTATTAAAGCTCAACCCTCAAAGGCGGTGGATATAATAAGAAAAGTCATTTCCTTGACCTGCATGAATCAAGTGATTTTGCTTTGAGCTTTTGATTACTGTTATTAAAAATATAATATTATCTAATGACGAGTTTAAGCAGAATTGTCAAATAAGTAATAAATAATAATAAAGTAAGTAGAGGTATCTATTTGGTGAGTATTGCATGATATGTAGATTAGGATTATTTTATTGTTGTTTGCTTGAGTTCTCGTAACAGGTTTCGTCATGCTCGCTTAATATCACTGCTTGTGGTGGCGACAAGCGACGGGTCGTCCCCTTCCCTAAAATATGGTTGTAGGAGGCGATGGGTTGGCTCATGGGTCATGCTCGTTAACGGGCGCTGCTTGTGGTTTCAGGTTCTTAAAAGTTATAGTTATATTTATTTATAATCGCTTATAAAATGCTCACGGAATACCTTTATTTATTTACGGTGTGTGTGGATGATGCAGCTACTGAACTCAATAACTTTTGTATTAATTTACATTTACTTTTTTCACTTAGTCGTGTAAGGCATTGACTATTTGACGTTTGAGCATGTTTGTTGCGCTTTACATATTATATTGTAATTGAAATGATTGGTAAATCGATCAAAATGTAAATCTTGATATAAAAGATAGTAAAAGTGGCAATGAGTTTCTTGCTACTTGTTCTCATTAGCTCAAGTGTCATTTCCGTGACCTACATGAAAAAAGTGATTTTGATTTGATTTGATTTGACCTTTATAAGACACACCCATGACTGATGCAGGATGATGATTACATTTCTGTTTTTCCGACCACTTGTGAAACTTCTTTGGAGCTGTGAGCGTACACTTTATTATTTTGCCTGTTACAACAGCATTACAATGCTCTTAAATTGCAAAATTTTTTTCATGAGTGAAACGGATATTTCTATAATTTTCACCCGCGTATGAGTACAGAAAGTACTTTAAACGAGCCAGTCTTTATTTGACTGCAGGGATTATAGAGCATGTCCTGTATACTGACAAGAATCACTTATCTTCAGATCTTTGAAAACGTAATACTAATTGAAAAAAAAAAAAAAATTAACAACGCCTCCACGCCATTTATGTTCAGAACACACATACGTAGCGCGAGGCGCTCCTTCTTAAGGACGACATATGAAGTAATTTTTTTCCAAACATTCCACATTCAAAATCGAACCTTAAACACACGGTTTACAGTTCAAATCGAGATTACCCGCGAAATATTTTTTCCATTTCATATTTACGAATATGCCCCAAATTCCCCAAAAATTAGAACCGTGAAAGCGTGGGGTGGTTGGGGGGAAGGGGGGTTCGAGATAGTTTCCGAGATGTACGTTTGTGAGATCCATCAACGCTTGTTCACTTCAATTTGATTTAATTCGTTTTTAAACGATTTAAAACATTGTTTTTGTGATTGTATTGCGTTTTTTGTGCTTTGTATATAAAATAATGATACTGTTTGATGTAATGAGAGAAGTTTTCGTTGTAGTTTAGCAGCTCGTCGGACTTTAAGAAAAGTAGAGTTTCTTGATACATAAGGGTATGTATTGTTTAACCGATTTTAAAGATTACTTATTTTCTTGTACACCTATGATATCATAAGGGTTTGATTAACACTTAAAGTTCTCAATTGGGAAAAAAAAATTAAGGTATATTTTCTCAAAATTGATTCCTTAATAATTATTTTTGTCGTCAATTGTTGATACATCATCGCTTTGACGGTCTTAGAGAAACCTTGAGAAAAAGTGTGAAAAAGAAAGAGAAAGTGGAAGGCTCCTTTGCACAGGATGCCGGATAGATTATCGGCAACTATTTCTGACGTGAAGCAGTAATGTATAAGCATTATTGTGTTTCGGTCTAAAGGGCGCCGTAGATAGTAAAATTACAGGGCAAATGAGACTTAACATCTTATGTATCAAGGTGACTAGTGCTAATTTTTGTGTTTTTCAAGAATCCTGAGCGGCACTGCATTACCATCACCTGAAGGTCCTGCTCGTCATAATTTTCAAAATAAAAAAGGACTAAGCAAGAACTCTACTGGTATTATTTACGCTTTTTTTTTTGTAGTGAAAACTGCTTTATTTTTATACGCCATAAGTACAAAATATTTTTTGTTGATAACAGTACATGTAATAAATCGTTCCCTAAGAAGTTCAACACACAATACATTTAGAATAAGATTATTGGAAAGGTTTTACTCTCCTTATTTTAAAAGTTTATTTAATACTAGTGAACCCGACAGACGTTGTCCTGTACACACGTCTTAAATTTGAAAAATCGGTCCAGCCGTTAGGAGGAGTTCACCAACATACACATGAGCAGGAGAATTATATAATATGGACGGAATTGAGAATCTAAACCAATCTCAATTTCACTGAAACAAACAAAAAAATCATCAAAATCGGTCCAGCCGTTTAGGAGGCAGTTTAATTGTGAATCTAAACCATTCTCGAATCCACCTGAAGACACACGCGAATCTCAAATTCACTGGAACACACAAAAATATCATCAAAATCGGTCCAGCCGTTTAGGAGGTAGTTCAATTGTGAATCTAAACATTTCTCGAATCCACTTGAAGACACACAGAAAGTTTCATCAAAATCGGTCCAGCCGTCTAGGAGGAGTTCAGTGACATACACACGCACACAAGAAATATATATATTAAGATTTAAGCTTAGTATATTAAAGGAAACGAATATTCAAATTAATCTTGATGAAGTTATGTTGTATATATATAAATACAACATTTAATCGATGGGTATATATATATATACTAGTGGACCCGACAGACGTTGTCCTGTACACATGTCCTATTTGAAAAATCGGTCCAGCCGTTAGGGGGAGTTCAGTAACATACACATGAGCAGGAGAATAGGAGAGTTGAATATTATATGGACGGAATTGAATCTCAAATTCACTGGAACCCACAAAAAAACTATCAAAATCGGTCCGGTTCAGCCGTTTAGGAGGTAGTTCAAATGTGAATCTAATTACCATTCTCGAATCCACCTGAAGACACACAGAAAGTTTCATTAAAATCGTTCAAGCCGTTTAAGAGGAGTTCGGTTACAACAGACCAACAAAAGACATATATATATATATAAGTTATATAAGACATATATATTAAGATATATGGACGGAATTAAAAATAAAAATCTAAACCAATCTCAAATTCACTGGAACACACAAAAAATCATCAAAATCGGTCCAGCCGTTTAGGGGGAGTTCTAGACCGAGTAAATATTCATGTAGAAATCAGAATCCGGCACCAACTAAATATTATTACTCGTATTATGACATACAAAAGACTTCCCTCCGTATTGATCGAGCGGAGAAATTGAAAATGTGATTTAAGCTCCCTTTCTTCTTTCTTACATCACTTATTCTATTTTAAGTATATTTTAAAAGGTTCCATATTCCGTACTGTTATCACTTATGAGGTATTCACTAAAGCCTTTTTTATAGAATGAAATCATTTAAGCTACGATAAAAACACAATGATTGAATTGATTTTCTATACAATATGTAAGAGAGATTGATGACTGGTCCTTGCGTTATGCTCGTAAACGGATGCTGCTTATGGTGCCTGGTCGCTCCTGTTTTGAGGACTTTTTATTATTATATAGACAATACACCATTTCAAGTAATTAGTTTAAATATATATTTGCCCACATAATACCTTTACTTATTTACAGTGTATGTGAATTGATATATCTACTTCATTCGTTACTCATTTGAGCATTTTTTATAATTAATCACTTCTTTTTCTTTGTTTTTCACTTACACAAGTAAGTCATAATGTTTGAGTAATTTTGGTGCATCACTTTAAATATATTGTACTGAACTCTAAATATAGATTAAAATGAGTGGCAATGAGCTTCTTGCCATTTCTTCTCATTAAAGCTCAACTTTTCCGAAGCGGTGGTTAAATCTATGACATTCATAAGTGCCATTTTGATCAAAGTGGTTCGTAAAAGTTATTTTATTATAATTGAAATAACCGTTTTTTACTACAATATGTATTATGAAAATAATATATACGGTAAAATATTTTTTTTTTTTACAATTTTTGTCTGTCTGACCGATGGCTGGACCGATTTTGACGGGACTTTTATTGGCAGGTAGCTGATGTAATAAGGAGGAACTTAGGCTTCGTTTATTTTAGAAAAAATCTTTTATTTAGAATAAATGTTTTTGTCTTTCTAAAGGCATTCTCTTTCTGATGGCATGATGGATGAGTTGGTGTAAATCGTATTACAATTTAAGGTATTGTTTAGATGATAAGAGAGCTTGGGTATGAATTGCTCTGAAGGGGTTGATTACTCTAAGTAAAATATAATATTTATAATTATGAATTATACTACAAAATGGTCAAATTGTAAATACCTCTTATTTAGTAAGTATTGGTTAATATATTGTAGATGAACATTCTTTTTTGTTATTTGGTTGAGTTCTCGTGACAGGCTTCATCATGCTCGCTTAAATGTTTACCAGTGGGAGGCTCCTTGCACAGGATGCCGGCTAGATTATGGGTATCACAACGGCACCTATATCTACCGTGAAGCAGTAATGTGTAAGCATTATTGTGTTTCGTTCTGAAGGGCGCCGTAGCTACTGCCATTGCTGAGCAAATGAGACTTAACATCTTATGTCTCAAGGTGACGAGCGCAATTGTAGTGCCGCTCAGAATTTTTGGGTTTTTCATGAATCCTGAGCGGCACTGCAGTGTAATGGGCAGGACGTATCAAATATCAATTACCATCAGCTCAACGTCCTGGTCGTTTCGTCCCTTATTTTCATAAAAAAACACTGCTTGTGGCAGCGACGTGGGACGGGTCGTTCCCTTCCCTAAAATATGATCGAGAGAGGCGATGGCTGGCCCACGCGTCGTGCACGTGAACGGGCGCTACTTGTGGTGGCAGGATGATCCTGTAGTCGGACACTCTGCATCAGATTATTTATTTATATATTGCACCAACAAAGTATAAACTAATACATACATTATAATGTTGACAATAATACAAGCTGAGTGTTACTTCAATTAAAGGCGCCAAATATAACATTCATAATAAGGAAGCAAATTAGTACATTAAATAAAAATTGATGTTTGATGATTGAGTAACTTAAGCTACGTTTATTTTAGAACAATAAAGTAATGTTGCAATGTCCAAGAAACGGTCTAACTCGAAAAATAATTTATATGGCAAAACAACGTTTGCCGGGTCAGCTAGTACAACTATATTTACAATACTATGATTACATTACATTAAAACTATCATTATAGGGAAGTGTAATACTGGCAGCATTGCCGCGTTGTATAGCTAGGTTGATCCGTTGAAAGAAAACATTAGCCTAACCTTATCATTTTTAGGTGTAAATACTCTGCGACAACTGTGAAAACGTTAACGAGTTTGACAGTTTACCTCTATTTTGAGCAATGAACGCACACTAACACAAAAAGAAGTAGCTGTGCGTGATAGCACGCTAATGTAATAAACCTGGCCTGTTTTCATCAGTTATCTAGCAGCAAGAGGCTCTATCTAGATGTATAAATTATCGAAGCCGAAAACAATTCAATTTTCAATCCAATTGTACCTATTCGTTGTCTTTGGAATATTTCGTTATAAGTTCGATCATACTGTTAATTTGTTATGGGTTGCCATACGTTTTAATATTTAAATGCAGAGCACAGGATTTCCTCACTCATTGTGCTCTTAGATATTTTTGTTAATTTCCGTGTCTGTTATATTATATACTTTTTTTATGGAATAGTAGGACATACGTACGTACGGGTGATCACCGCCGCTCACATTCTCTTGCAACACCAGCGGAATCACCTGAGAGTTATCGGCCTTTTGAAAAATTAAAAAAAAACTCATATGCACTAATGATTTGAATGAAAATTAAGTGATAACTTACCAACAAAATTAAATAGGGAAAATCATTAAATGCCGCTCCGGAAACCGAATACGTGTAATAAATATTCTATAGAATTGTTTCCTCAGATATAATTTTATTATTAAAATTCGGAGTTTTAAGATGAAATTTAAGCAAGAAGCCGTAAAAATATTAATCTTAAGCAAACATTTTGTCATATATACGTAGGTATTCATTTATGCTGCTGGTGTAACGTGGAGCAGATCATGTCATGACCGAGAACACTGGAAGAGCCTGGGGGAGGCCTATGCGAAAGCAAAACAATCTGTGCCGATCTCTACTGCAAACTAAATTTAAATCTAAAACTATGTAAAGATTGTTATTAAAGGCTATTATTATTATTATTCATTTCTTTACATATTACGACAAACACTCGAGGCAGGATTTGGCTGGCTCGCCAGGTTTCAGGCATTGCAATGAGCGCAAACGAGCGTACGGGTCACCTGGTGTTAAGTGATCACCGCCGCCCACATTCTCTTGCAACACCAGAGGAAGCACAGGAGCGTTGCCGGCCTCCAGGGAAGGTGTACACGCTTTTTTTGAAGGTACGTATGTCGTATCGTCCCGGAAACACTGTCGTCTATCCTGGAATTCGGCGGCAGGAATCAGGTTAAACAGCTCTTTGGAACACTCCCCGTGGTAATGCGGTAGAAGACACACAATGAAGCGACGTCTCTATGCAACGCCGTGACATTTCGAGCTGCGCTTTCGAGCATTTGCGCATTTCGAGCGCTTCCGAGTATCGTACATGATCCAATCTTCATCACATGTAATGATTCTATTTAAAATTCCTTCATTATTGTGCCAGTTAAGTAATGTAACGCAGCAGTCTGAGCGCGTTTGTCGGTTTTCTTCCCTCAATTCCTGAAGTACCCACCTTTCAAGCTTTTTACCTTCCCAATTTGCTTTAAGTGGACTAAAACAGTTTTATCACTAACAGCGCAGCCTGCAGCGAACTCGGACGTGGTTTGTGATGGATCATCTTCCACAATAACCTTCAATCCCTCATTAACAATTTTGGTCTCCGACCGTCCACGGGATTTGTTCTGCAGGTCTAAATTTCCAGAACGAAAACGTTTGAACTAAAAACTGTGTTTTCTTTTGCGACACCGCAGCCATACACATCTTTAACCCTTCGAGCCGTTCCTGCAGCACTGATGCCACGGTAGAACTCATACTCTTGAATAAAGAGGAAAAAACGAATTACGGTTTTCGAAACGCAAATGCATGAGGAGAAGCTGTATAAATTTGAATTTCGAATTCTTAACCAAAGACGAAATATTTGAGATCAAAGTGGCCAGTACGATAAAACGCCAATTTGTTATGTAAGGACCTAATCCTCATGTCCTGTCAGCATCCAATATAATTTTCAATAGAAATCAGAGTGATTCTGAGTTAGTCCGTTTCCATCACCCATGGCGTGCGTTACACTTGTTCTATCAATATATATAAAATTATTACTTAAAATGGTATATTATTAATATAAAAATAAAAAATCCCCGAAGACAGGACCGACCAGGCACCACAAGCAGCACCCGTTCACGAGCATGACGCAAGGACCAGCCATCGTTTCCCTCGCATATCTTGGGGAAGGTATCGACCACGACGCCGGCACGAGATTGTTTCAGTATATAGATTGCAGACTCAAGTACATCTTACCTATAACTATGTATCTTGGATGACACCGGCTCCTTTGCACAAGATGCCTTCTAGATTATGGGTACCGCAACGGCGCCTATTTCTGCCGCGAAGCAGTAATGTGTAAGCATTATTGTGTTTCGGTCTGAAGGGCGCCATAGATAGTGAAATTACTGGCCAAATAAGTTTTAACATCGTATGGCTCAAGGTGATGTGCTCAATTTTAGTGGCTCTCAGAATTTTTGGGGGTCCCAAGAATCCTGAGCAGCACTGCATTGTCAGGGCAGGGCGAATCAATTACCATCAGCTGAACGCCCTGCTCGTCTCTTCTCTTATTGTCATAACAAAAACAACAAAAGATACTGTGGTAACTGAATTTATAAAATATATGTGTTTCAAGGATCCCAAGAACACAAACCATCTCAGTAAAATATTGGAGACAGTTGACCTATCCCCTATCTGCTATTGCATTCATTGGGCATAAAATTACATTAAGCTGATCTCGTAAGATTACGCTACCGACGCGAGATGCGGCTAAGTAAGGTTTGTGATGTTTAATTATAATCATAAATCCTATATTTTGCCATAAAACATGAAATAATTTTAAGGTATCATTGTAATCGGCCATTTCTGGCATGTATTATGTAGTAATTATTACTAAGTATTAATTCATTTTTCATTTAATTCATTACAATATTTATAATTGATTTAACATTAATAAACTCTATATTTTAAGCACTTAGGTCATTTTAAATTATATGTATTATTAAAATAAATAAAATAAAAAAGCCTTGTACAAATTTTACATACTAGGTACTAAAATAGTAAAACAAGTGCCTCTTAATACTATCGGCAAACGGTCTTTACTGTGGTACAGCTTGTCTTCCGACAAAGGCCTCCTCCAAAGATTTCCATTCTGTCCTATCTCTTGCTGTACGAGTCCATAGTCACCCCGCTATTTTCTTGATGTCGTCTTCCCATCTCATAGGCTGTCTACCTCTATTTCTTTTGTTATCTAGTGGTTGCCATTCAGTTACTTGCCCATTTCTCTGTCTTTTCTCTTATCATATGACCTGTCCATTTCCATTTTAATTGTTTGAATGTCTTGTATGCATTCTTAAAATTTGTCTTATTTTTAATTGCTTTTAATTTCACACGATCCTTTCTTTTTACTCCTATTGTGCTTCTTTCTATTCCATTCTGACAAATTTAAATTTTGTTGGCTAGTTGCTTAGATATCATTTTTTAAGACTAGAATTAATATATTTTTCTAAGTCAATTTAATCTAATCTAATTTGTCAACATTTCATTTATGGAATAAATCATTTATCCATAAGCCGTGTAAAAAGATCCTTCTTAAATCGTTAGTTACTGTTCGGAATTATTATGTAACATCAATCTAACATGTTTATGCAAATAAAACTTTGACTTTGACTTTGAAAAATTCTTAAGCTACGAAAACGGTATTATATATTTAAAAAGCTTAAGAGACATTTATTTTGTCAAAATTTATTCCTTTAGAACTCTTTTTGGTGTCAATTCAAACACTTCCACCTCTCCGGAATCAACTGGCGCTCTGAGAGAGAAGAAACGGGCAAAACTCTCTCAAACTCACTCTTTTTAATAAAATATAAATAATATTTATTTACACAATATTGCTTTAAAATAATCGTAATCTAGTCCCAGGCTGTCCGATCGCTTAGATATTTAGCTGTGGAGTAGTAGGATTGACGACAGAGCCATTTTATAATAAAACATTTAAATTAATTTATAGAAAATCCCTGAACAGTGACTGCAACTTTATTATAAAGTATATACGTTTACCCTTAGAGCTATTAATGTATCTTATGATTTTAATAAAATACTCGTAAAACCAAATTAAATAAGAATTAATTTCATTTATTAAATATCATTATTTAAATTAATTTCTCGAATCCGAAAACGAAATTATCAGCGTATGCTCTTAGTACCCGGAGAATCCTATACTCCATTACAGGCTTTTGGTGCCGGAAATAGTTTTAACAGTACATTACTCTTTGTATGAACCACCCTCTGGGGCAATTTTAATTTTAACTCATTTTATTTAGTACTGTCATGTATAATAATTTTATTGTTACATCTTATTCTATAGTAATCAATTTATTCGAATGGGTTTTAAGTGCCTGAAATAAACGACATATCATTATTATTTTAAATCAAATAATTATTGAAGGCTTCAAACGCGTGTTATTGTAGCTGTAAGCGTCTAGACACCTCCTGAAAAAGAAATTAACTTTTACGCTAAAAACGAATGAAAAAAACAGTTACAATTACAATCGTTTAATTCTTTAAAGGAGTATTTGATTTAAAATAATGGTATTTTATGAAATTAATATTTATCTATCTATCTAAATATTTATCCTGAGCGGCATTTTAATGGACAGGGCGTATCAATTACCATCAGCTGAACGTCATGCTCGTTTCGTTTCTTATTTTCATAAAAAAATACATTTGGTTGGTACTGGCGACTGGTTACACCGCCATGGTGTCCCGGTGAAATACGTGGGTAATATTGAAAATGTTTAAATTTTTTTTGAAATTGTAATGAAAACGTTTTTTTGAATTTCATTTTTAGAACTCTTTGGTAACCTAATGTAGTATATTGCATTCATTTGTCATTTGTTTTTGTGAATTTGCGGCGAATCTAAAACTCTTGTAACACGTGAAAATGAACCTTACGCGAGAAATTTTTCGGTCAATGATTTATTATGATTTTCGTTGTGGGCTTACTCAACAACAAAGCTATGATAGGCTGCGATTAGCATTTCTTAATGAAGCCCCATCTCGTGCCACTATTTACAATTGGTTTAATGAGTTTAAGGGTGGATATAGCAATCTCAATGATGATCCACATGAGGGTGATCCTTTAACAGCGACTACTGAAGATAGAAGATCAGTGCGGTGCGGCGCATGATAGAGCAAGATAATAGAGTGACCCATCAGCAGATACGGGCAAGCCTAGGCATTGGTATGAGTCAAGTTCAAAAAATATTACACGAACATTTAGGCGTCAGGAAGCTTTATACCAGATGGATTCGCCATACTTTAACCGACGACCAGAAACACCTTGGCATGGACTGGTGTCTTCAAATGTTAGATAAGTTCAACAGCGGTGACTGAAATGCTGTATTTGACATCGTCACAGGTGATGAAAGGTGGATGCTACGATCCCGAAACCCAAAGGCAATCAGCTCAGTGGGTGTTTCCTTTCGAGGATCGGCCAACTAAGGTAAAGAAAGGAAGAAGTCAAGGAAAAAAGATGATTGCCTCATGCTTTGCTCGGAAAGGTCATTTCGCGACAATTGTGCTAGAAGATGGAAGGACAGTTACTGCAGACTGGTATGTCAATCGCTGTTTGCCAGTTTTCTTGGAAAAAGTTCGACAGCAGCGCCCTCGAAGCAGGATCCTCCTTCACCACGATAATGCTTCAGCGCACTCCGCAAAACGGTCTGTTGAATATTTGACTATGGCAGGTGTCGAGATACTGAGTCATCCGCCATACAGTCCTGACCTGGTACCCTGCGACTTTTATTTATTCCCAAGAACTAAAGATAAAATTCGAGGTATTCGCTTTACGAGCCCTGAAGGTGCGGTGAAAGCGTACGAATATGCCATAGAAGAGACCCCTAAGGAAGAATGGGCCCACTATTGCTTTTCTCAGTGGTTCCATCGAATGCGACGATGTGTAGAGAGGAACGGAGATTACTTCGAAAAACAATAAAAGTATTGGCAGCTTTCTACATTAAGCCGTTTTTATTTTCTAAACGTTTTCAGTGTTACCTAGGTTACCTACATTTAAAAAATCCCCAATGTTAATGCGCTCCTAGCGACAGATTATTTTACGTTAAAAATTCTACACGTGTAAAGCCTCAACTCGGAAATTAATTTAATAAATTGGTCGGCAAAAGTAAACATAACTGCCTGCTCTCGTTGTTATGAGGGAAATGTTTCGGCGCTTCTTTCATCCAACCACGTGTATATCCTTGGGGTGAGTTCATATTGTATATGTTTTACAAGAAAGTAAACCTTAAAACTCCTGAGTAAATTATATTATTGAATGAACACATGAAAATAGTCCGATACAAATAAGTCTATACCTATTAATAGAAAAGAAATATATATATATATATATATCTTTATTAGTTATTCAAATTCGCCGGCATCCTGTGCAAAGGAGACTCCCACTGGTAAACTGAATGAGAAGAAGCCACAAAAATTCTGTTTTATTATAACAAAAGAGAGAATTAATATAAATAATTAACAATAATAATCAATATAATTAATTGATAAGAATAATATATAATAATGAAAATTAAGGCTGTTTAATTCAATGATTAGAAATAAACTTGAATATTGCTCTGTTGTATGGAATTGTGACTATCAAGTGCATAAAGACAGAATAGAAAGAGTACAAAAAAAAATCTTACGACATTTAGCTTATAAGGACAATAAATATTGAAAGAGACTAATAATTTGTTATTCTTTTAAAGTGATAAACCTCACTTCTGGGATTAATTACACAAATAAAATTTGAAAATAAAATTTATGGACTCGAACCCGCGACTTCTCGCGTTCCGTGCGAGCGCTTTTCCAACTGAGCCAACCGTTCGAGTGACGTTTCGTTGATAAACTATATATGTATATATATTTGGCACTAGCTGACTTGACACACGTTGTTCTGTTAAAAAAATACGAATTATTCTGTCTCTTACACACAACTGACAGTTATTTCAAATAACGATGGGGCTTAGGTTACATTAAAGAAGTTATTAATAAAGTTAGTCGTTTAGTTGTTTTAGATTTTTTTATTTTTTTCGAAATTTTCTTAATTTTTTTAAATGTTAGAATGTTCTACGACGTATTAGAAAACATTAAAAAAATGACTGACATCGGTAAAGCCGTTTTCAAGTTTAAGAGTAAACAGGAGAAAAGGGGTTCATTTTTATATATCAATAGCTGACCTATATGTTTAGATGGTCATGCTACAATTAGGCAGGAGCTTTGTTCACGCGCTTGCCAATATGAGAGTTCACTTGTAAGAGTATCGAAATTAATGGAATTTATGAAAAACATAATTCTAAAAAATTTAAATCTGCAATCCCCTATCACATATAAAAAAAAAATTCTAAAAATAACTGTTAGTTGCTGTTTTAATTTTATAAATTTGAAAATTTTCTGACACTCGTTATTACTTTAATTAATAAAAAAAAGCAAACTGACCTGAAATGTTAAAATATATTTGTTATGAAGGCATAAAAAAGGCATTTATTTACTCAAAATTGATTCCTTTAGAATTCTTTTTGATGTCATTTCTTATACTACTAGATACTACTACCGCTTCGGAAACAAATGGCGCTCTGAGAGAGAAGAAGCGGCGCAAGAAACTCTCCCAGCATTCTTTTTTTTGCGCTCTTTTCAATAAAAATATACAATATTGTACAGTCGCTATAAAATAATCACAATCTAGTCCCAGGCTGTCCGATCATTTAGATATTCAACAGTAGAGTAATAGGATTTACGACAGAACCATTTTTTTATAAAACATTTAAATTTATTTATAGATAATGCCTGAACGGTGGCTGGGACTTTATTGTAGAAGTGTATACATTTACTCTTAAAGCTATTACGTATCTTATGAAGCCTACTAGAATTAGTTACAAGCAATCCCTTATTTCTAGTGTTATAATAATTGGATAATTGGAATATGGAAGGTTATATTAGGTATATAGATTTCGTAACAGAAAATCCGCTGAGATATTTTTTAATAATAGTTAATGGAAAACCATTCCAAACAACAGTTTGCTCTAATTAATAAAAAATAACAGACTTAAAAACCCATAAAAAATATCACCCAAATCCTTGACATAGCAAATCTAATTAATTTCTTATAATAAGCAACACATTTGCGAATTCAAATTTAAAACGTCCGTCAGTCGAAATGTACTTAAATGTTACACGTGCCGTAATACTGAGCCTTGTTTACGGTTTCTTTAAATATTCGTGTGCTTTCAACGAGAAATTATTAATTATTTTGTGATACCAGTGGGAGGCTCCTTTGCACAGGAAGCCGGCTAGATTATGGGTACCACAACGGCGCCTATTTCTGCCGTGAAACAGTAATGTGTAAACGTTACTGTGTTTCGGTCTGAAGGGCGCCGTAGCTAGTGAAATTACTGGGCAAATGAGACTTAACATCTTATGTCTCAAGATGACGAGCGCAGTTGTAATGCTGCTCAGAATTTTTGGGTTTTTCAAAAATCCTGAGCGGCACTGCATTACTATTTATTATTATGAGAAAGCTCATGATCGCTCAGTGGGCAATGGAGGCTATGCTCGGAGTTTCTCTGGGAGATCGAATCAGAAGATTAGATCTGTAGGAGAACCAAAGTTACCGACATAGCCCAAATGATTGCGAAACTGAAGTGGTAGTTGGCAGGGCACATAGTTTGACGAACAGGTAGCCGTAATGTTCTTGAATGGTGACCACGTGCCGGATAACACAGTGTTGTTAGGCGCCCACAAGATGGACCGACGATCTGGTCAAGATCGTCAAGACCGATCGTCGTGGAAATCTTTGGGGGAGGCCTTTGTCCAGCAAAAACGTCTTCCGGTGATGATAATGATTTATTACCTATTACTGTATTTATTCTAAAACCAACATCGCATCATGGGATCATCACCAGTACTAGTAGTAATTACGATATGACATGAAGTCTTTACAGCTGTACTACGTGCATGTACATCGCCACATTTTCTCTGGAGCTCGCTGTAACGTGAAGCCCCCTCCCGTTCCCCTTTCACCCCCTCGCGCTCGTCCTGTTGGATCAGTACGGTTTGCAGTTTCATTACCGTTAGGTTCACGACGTGATAATTTCATGCTATTAAAACCATATATAACCATATCGATCATTTAAAGTTTAAACAAATAAGTATTTAAATAATGATAATTTAATAATGTCTCAAAACAGTAAATTTTAAATTAATTTCACATTTTCATTATGAAAATTGTCTACCATTTTTTGGCGCCACGTCATTACAAGAACTCAATAGTCTCTTAGATCATTTAAAAATAGTTTACGTAAGACAATCCTGTCAATTGCTGGGCTAAAAATATATTTATCTTAAACAACCGGCGACATTTTAAGGTTTAAGTTTTTCAGAAATTCTGGTGATTTGATTCTATCTACAATGTGTAACTTTATGTAGCGTTAAGATGACATCATTCGTTTTTCGTCTTATCTCCAAACGAGTAGATACGAGCTGTCAGCAATAAATATTTTTTGCTATGACATTCGCCGCGTTTTTTATTTGTATATTAATATTTTTAATTTCTGATGGAAATAAAGTAAGTTATCATTAATCACTTAATCAAAGCTTATTTATCACCACTTTTAGCTCCAATTTATTATTTACTATTTTTATTTATTTATTTAAAGGTGCTCCAACAACATATACACTCTTAAACTTAAATATTGCACAAAAATAGTTCCAGTGTATGAGTCAATTACAGGTGCACACAACATAAATGAGAATGATTTCTATTGGGCACTTATATTTAACACAGACACTTAAGTATACAGTACATATAGGTAACACTAAAAAAGTTTAGAAAATGAAAAACGGCTTAATGTAGAAAGTTGCCAATACTTTTATTGTTCTTCGAAGTAATCTCCGTTCCTCTCTACACATCGTCGCATTCCATGGAACCACAGAGAAAAGCATTGGGCCCATTCTTCCTTAGGGGTCTATTCTATGGCATTATCGTACGCTTTCACCGCATCTTCAGGGCTCGTAAAGCGAATACCTCGAATTTTATCTTTAGTTTTTGGGAATAAATAAAAGTCGCAGACCGCCAGGTCAGGACTGTATGGCAGATGACTCATTATCTCGACACCTGCCAAACAGTCCGTTTTGCGGAGTGCGCTGAAGCATTGTCGTGGTGAAGGAGGATCGTGCTTCAAGGGCGCTGCTGTCGAATTTTTTCCAAGACAACAGGCAAACAGCGATTGACATACCAGTCTGCAGTAACTGTCCTTCCATCTTCTAGCACAACTGTAGCGAAATGACCTTCCCGACCAAAGAATGAGGCAATCATATTTTTTTCTTGACTCCTTCCCTTCTTTACCTTAGTTGGCCGATCCTCGAAAGGAAACACCCACTGAACTGATTGTCTTTTGGTTTCGAGTTCGTAGCAATATATCCAGCTTTCATCACCTGTGACGATGTCAAATACAGCATTAGAGTCACCACTGTTGAACTTATCTAACATTTGACGACACCAGTCCATGCGAAAGTGTTTCTGGTCGTCGGTTAAAGTATGGGCAGTCCATCTGTTAAAATGCTTCCTGACGCTTAAATGTTCTTGTAGTATTTTTTGAACTTGACTCATACCAATGCCTAGGCTTGCCCGTATCTACTGATAAGTCACTCTCTTATCTCCCTCTATCATGCGTTGCACAGCACTGATGTTATCTTCAGTAGTCGCTGTTAAAGGACGTCCCTCACGCGGATCATCATTGAGATTGCTACGTCCACGCTTAAACCCGTTAAACCAATTGTAAATAGGGGCACGAGATGGTGCTTCATTAAGAAATGCTAATCGCAGCCTATCATAGCTTTGTTGTTGAGTAAGCCCACAAAGAAAGTCATAATAAATCGTTGACCGAAAATTTTCTCACGTTAGATTCATTTTCACGTGTAACAAGAGTTTTAGATTAGCCGCCAATTCACAAAAACAAATTACAAATGAATGCAATATACTACATTAGGTTACCAAAGAGTTCTAAAATTGAAATTAAAAAAAAGTTTTCATTAGCAATGATTCTAACTGGCCAGTTACAAACATATTCAGTGTTATACGTATAAAAAAATATGAAAAAAAAAGTAATTAAATAAATGCTATAGTTGCGATACCTTACGTTTAGATCCTATGGGGCTATTGCAAAATGGATCAGCTCCGGATGTCTCCAAAATATTATTTAATGAATGACAGACACGATATAGTGGCGCGTTGCTGCCAACGTTAGTTCTTACGGTGAGTAGATATAAAAGTATTTGTGTTTGCTTCTTGTCCGTAATCTCGGTATGTTTAATGTTATTTTGCTCAGGATATTGGGTGTATCGAGCATGTTGTCTAAAACTTTATATAAAAACGAGTGGTCAAGCATACGACGTCTATCAGAGAGCTTATTCATTTTAGACAACTTTAATCTTTTTTCATAGTTGCTTCTGTTGCTTATATTTCTGTTCAGAAAACATATGTGCTTGGTAAAAGAGCTATTAATTCGTTCAATGCGATCCCTGTTGACAGAATACTGATGGGTTACAGATAACGCTACCAAATTCAAGTGTGCTGCGGATCAAGGAATTTAATAATACAATTTTAGGTTTTGATTTCTTAAAACATTTAGTTATTCTATTTATGAACATTCTAGAAGCCCTACTGATTATATTATTATAATGTGATATAAAGGTAAGTTTCATATCTAGCGTTATCCCCAAGTCTCTCACCTTAGTGATCTCGGCGCAGCTAATTAAACCTGTCTCGGCGGCGTACCGCATCACTCTCAATATTTTTGTCTTCCCAAGATTGCTTAGCGGCCGTGTAAATCGTGTGTATGTGTGCGTGCGTCGATCTGGCGTTCTAGTATGAAGTTGAAGTAGTGTTCTATTACTGTATTGTGGCTAAGTACTCTTGTCTGACATCATCGCCCCATTACTACTGAAAATAAAAAACGATTTGCAACTATTTTCCAGCTCGAGTTTTACTCTCCTATTATCAGGTTCGAAATTTAATATGAACAGTAATTAGGATCTTAAACTGTTACTAGACTGTTACTGTTACTAGTGCGTTTACCAAAAACCAAAACAAAAGTTCATGTGTGTGAACTCGCTGAGCTAATTCTGAATTATGCCTAAAAGCTTAGACAGTTAATGCAAATTTATGTAATTTATCACAATACAATTTAGTGACGAATCACAACAATAGAATATTGGGCTTAATTTTTTCTAATAACGATCAATCTGTCTCCCGCTGTAACCCCTTAATCGATGAAGACCCTCACCACCCAGCACTCTGTATAGATAGTGATTGCATGCAATTCGACACATTGACACGTCGTCCACACACAAAACACTTATATGCGTCTGGCGATTACGATTCCATTTGTAATAAACTGAATATGACTGATTGGCCTTATGAAATAGGTAGTAAATCATTCAACGATGCAAGTACTTATTTTTAATACATTATTTTTGTTACATTACTAACATTGAGAAAAATATAAATACAAACCCTAAAGCTTTTTGGTCATACATTAAAACTAGAAACCTAAGCAACAACTACCCGGCTGTACTGAGACTCGGACAGGTATTTGTAACATGTTTAGCTGCTACTTTCACTCTAAATTTTTATCACGAGACTTCGCCAATGAAACACCAGGTGATTTATTGGATGAAACTAATGCAGTCATTAGACCTAAAGAAGTCAGTTGGCCCTGACAACATACCTGCTATCTTTATAGTTAAATGTGCTAAAAGTTTATGTACTCCTCTTATAATCCTATTTAGGAGATCTTTCATAGAAGCTTGCAATCCAACCATCTGGAAGTCAGCATACATAACTTCAATATATAAAAAAGTTCGTAGGGACCTAATGGAAAATTATAGACCTATATCTAAGTTGGGCCTTTTTGCAAAAATATTGGAAAAATTGTATATAAGCAAATTTATGCGACACTTTAACCATATATTTAGCCAATCACAACATGGGTTTTTAAAAGGTTAATCTACTACTTCCAACTTAATATTATGCAGTGACCTCGTCTCTGAATATATGGCACAACCCTCTAAAGTAGATGTCATATATACTGACTATACTAAAGCATTTGATCGAATCGATCATTCTATACTTTTGCACAAACTTAAGTGGGTGTAAGAGGAAATTTGTTTCGATGGTTCTCCTCTTGTGTCAGTAATAGGTGCCAAACAGAAGTGCTCAGTGGCTATACATCTCTGACGATGGAAATACCATCTGGAATCCCACAAGGATCATTACTAGCACCCTAGATGTTCTCATTTTTGTTAATGATATCTCTCAATTTCTAAATCTAGTATACTTTTATACGCCGACGATATAGAGATAATTTCTACAATCGCGTCTATTGAAGATGCAATTAAGCTACAACACGATCTCATAATATTTGAAGATTTCTGTACATATAAGAAACTAGATTTAAATGTTAATAAGTGTTACATATGCTCGTTTACTCGAAAACCCAAACCGGTTCAATTTAATTATAAACTTAAAGGATCGCAACTTACAAGAGTTACCTCAATAACAGATCTAGGAATTATCTTTGACTCTAAATTATTATTTGACAATCACATTGATAATATCATTAACAAAGCATCAAAAGCACTTGGTTTTATATTGAGAGTCTCATCCGATTTTAACATTATTAAAACTTTAAATATTTTGTATTGCTCTTTTGTTCGAACCCATTTCGAATACGGCTCACAAGTCTGGAATCTAAACTACAATACATACATAACTCGTCTGGAGCTTATACAGAAGCGCTTTTACAGGCATCTACAATTTAAAAGTATAATTTACATCCCCTCTTATACAGACAGATGCAAGAAATTCCACATCCTTCCACTATATTTCATATAGCAGGCGAATAGCCGACTTCTCAAATGTACTGAATATCACAAACGGAACTATAGACTGTCCAGAGTTACTAGAACGCATATGCTTACGAGTCCCAGAGGCACGTATTAGAAGACCAGAACTGTTACATGTCCCAATGGTATCAACAGACTATCGACAGAATTCATTCCTTTAAAGGGCCTGCAGGTAATATAATGACATTATCAGAGACTGTACCTTAGATATAGATTTATTTAATACAACTGTAACGAAATTAAAACACCAGCTCAGCAAAAAATTTTTCGAATAATATCGACAAGAACGCCTAAATTTATATAACATATTAAGTTCAATTACAATTTATATATATAAATAATTTTAAGAGTGCATTCGCCGTGATGGAAGACATCTTGACGGTGTAATATTCCGTACATAAAATCCGCACTAATACACTTTAATTTACTACAATAAAAATAATATGAATACAATTTGATTTTTTTATACTAATTTTCAAAGTTTAAAATCGGCGCTGAGACACCCTTTATATAAAATTTTAATAATTAATTCACCCCCACCACCTGGATGTATGGCGGTCCTCCACAGTGCGGTTTTCAAGGAGCTTTCTTCCACGTACTACAAAGCTGTGGTATGAGCTTCCTTGTGCTGTGTTTCCGGGACGATACGACATACCTTACCTTCAAAAGAAGGGCAAACACTTTCCTTAAACGTCGACAACGCTCCTGTGATTCCTCTAGTGTTGCAAGAGAATGTGGACGGCGGTGATCACCTAACACCAGGTGACCCGTACGCTCGTTAGTTCTCCTTTTCCAAAAATTTTGGATGAAATAATTGACAATATTCCTCAATATCGATATCATTTCATATTCAGCGAACGTTCTGTTCTAAATTCAAATTAAATTTCGTTCAGAAGGTGTGTAATATGCCAACCGTCCTAAAATTCAATCATCCTTTAACCTATATCTTCTTCTATCTATTCCTAATAAATGGACAGCCGGTTTTTTCTTCGGTTACTGCGAAAACTATCCAACCGACCGAAATAGTACTTGTATCAAAAGATGCAGCGTGTTTCGGAGGTTTTATTTACTTAAGAAGTATATGATATGTTGGTGATTACTTATCCGAAACTTTTATTTTTTGACATAGAAATACTTATATATACGCAATACAAATAATTCAGTCAATGAGATTTCATTACGTCATATGACAATTCATACAATGAGCGGGCGCGGAGTACTTTTATTTCATGGTAAAACAACATTGGCCGGGTCAGCAAGTTATACATAAAACGTTATAACTATTGATAACGTTTATGAGATCAACCAATCAAAAATACTTTATGTCTTTAAACTTGGAGTGTATTTGTAATTTGCATAGCCTTACAATATACTAGCGTATAGACGAACAAAGGGTGCGAGAGAGAAGAACATCTCTAACAGACTTATAAGCACTATAAAAAAGGAAAGCTAATCTGTTCTTACTGTAACCGATTTTGATTGACAAGTCGTAAACAGTCAGCCACGCTTGGATCTAGCTCCTTAGTATTTTGAGACTAGGTAACGCGTTTATCTCTAAGTCTAAGGTAATGTGTTTTTGACTAATTTCAGTCGAATCAACGCTTTAAGCTCCGTAGCTTATATCAGAAAAACATTAGTTTTAAATTAATTGTTATTTACTAGTTTCGATGAATTAATTTTGAATAACACTAAGCTTATATCGTAAGGATTTACTCTAATAGCGTGAGGGCGGTCGCTCCATTTCTAATCTGTGATATCATTATGAAAGTCAGTTACTTTACCTAACCAGTCTAGCGAAACTCTCTAAAAGAAAAGCGATTCACTCAATTGTATGAAACATGCAGTCATTGGTAGATTGACACGTGACGGCTATAATCCTATAAAAACGGAGATAACCGAAATCCACTACGTTTTAAGCAACTTTTCGCTTTCAAACTTCGCCTGATTATACTGCGTCGCCAATCGCCATACTGTTATTAATACTCTTTCAGACTTATGTCAAATAACTGCACGTTTCATACTAAACTAAATTTCAGTCTTTACTTAGGCAGTTCTGCCTCTTAATACGAAGTATTTACATGCTCTTTGAACTAACCGTAACCAAATAAACGTTTTTCCACAAATCCATTGAATTTCTTAACACATTTGTATTGTTTATTTTTTGGTATCGTGTTGTAAAAGCATATATACATCGCCCATCAAAAGTCTTACTAACTCGACTTAGCCGAGTAGTAGGCATTAAAAGTCTAAGTTTAAAACAAAGAGGCATCAGGAAACAAAGAGGTATCTATTGTTAGAATATTGTATTCTCTCATATCATAGACAACGAGAAGGCTTTTGCTTCGGAGTTACCAAACAAAAATGATTAATAAGTCTATCTGAGAGTTATAGCCTTATTCCTGTCAGACTGAAAGATATTATTCCTCACAATAATTAGAAATTCGTCAGCTATTTATATTAATATAGATAGACTGAAAATGTAAATAAAATGTTTTTTAGCATTAAAACACACGTAAGTATTGCTGTATTTTTACATTAGGTTTATGTGTAAAAGTTACATTTTATTATTATTTTTTAACCCAACTTTTCTTACAACGTTAAATAAATATCAAGAAAGATTATCCCCTAGTTCATACTTAAAATACACAATAACATACAATTGTTTGAAATAAATTTTTTAATGATTACTTCTTAGATAATTTATACGTCTAGATAGACTATGACAGTAGTGAAAACCTCGAAATAAATTGTGTTAAGAACTAACCTCTATTTTGATCAATTCACGCACACTAACACAATGTGAATACAAATCGCGAGTGTTTGTCGTAGTTTGTCACGCACACTATTATTTTTATGAGTTGTCAGCAAGAGACTCAATCTAGACGTATATATAATCTAAGGATTACCTACATTAATTGATAATCAAGTTTCCAATAATTTCACGGTTTAGTTTCAAATAGTTCTAATTTTTTTTAAGGAATTAGAATCTATATTAAAAAGACGTTTTAATTGTCTATTATTAAAGGTCCATTATTCGAGCAAAAAGGTCACACGCCAAGATTTAAAAATGGAACAATATGAATTTAGAACGAAAGTGAAACGTTCAGCCCGGGTGGTTTAAAAATCGAATCAGGCCCGTCCTTGAGCAAGAAAAGGAGGCGTTCTTGCCGTCAACACATAAATCATATTTCTGGAGAATTTTTAAAAGTCCTATTGCTTTCGCGTATTTGCCATGTACTCCCCCTAGGGGGTCGTGTGTACTTACCCCCTCGTTTCCTAGTTCTGTGCTTGGTTACAGGCTGTATAAGTTGTAAGGAGATGATTTGCGATCGACCCAAGACGTGTCATTAAATTTTATTGTACTTTAGACGTACTTATAATGTCTGATGTACACAAAATCTTTAAAATTGTAATTTCAATACATTTAAGGCCTTTTATAACAATAAACCTTACAAAATGAATAGAAAATGTGCTTATTTTCATTTAGCAATTCAGCTCAAGTCCTTTTTTTTAATATTATAAATTAAATACAATAATTATTGTTTAGTTACTAAATTTAATCAAAATAGAGTTTCGGTAAAAAAAATATTTTTCAAATTAAGCATTAAAAATATATTCGGCTCGAGTTTAATTTTAGCTACACGTTTAATTACGTAAGGATGTTATATTTATTACAATAAAAGGTAAAGTTGGAACACGCTGTAAAGCGGCAAGGCGCTGTGGAGCGAGGTCGGGCGGCGCCCCGTACGCGGGATGTAGTACATGCAATAACAACAGAACAAACACTTATTTTTATTTCGATGTTTTACTAGCAGACATTCTTATCTCCATTATTTCTAGTTTTACGAGAAAACATAATATAATTTCATAATTTCAAATATATTTGAAATTACTTTAAAATGTTTGTTTCATAAAACATATTAGTCAAAATTTTAATGAACAGAAAATATTATATACAAATAAATGGTGAAACTAAAATATTTTTTTCTAATAATAATACCCATATAAAAATCAGTTTGTACATATGAAGTAGGTGAACGTGATTATAAAGGTTTTGAGAAAATGTATTTAAGATTTTATATTGAAATATTGTTCTATATTAAAAATAGCTTAGTGAAATTGTAAATACATACCAGTTGATAGGTTTGAAAGCGTCCCAGTATTTGGGCTTATCTCGAACATACAGTTTATTACAATATGAATCAGCATTTTCAGTTTAATTAAAATTTTTATTTTTCAGTATAGCATAGTGATACTGGTGTATACTCATGCTTGAAAGTAATAAATTTTTCCATAGTATTGTAAAACTTGAGCTTTATTGAAAAGAAGTAACTTAAGAAACAATGTCATTAAACTCTTTTAATAACATACAGTGATCTATCAAAAACTGTACACAACAATTATTTCAATTAATTGTACTCTTTTATTTGTGAATCGAATTAGCCTGCTTAGAATCAGTTTAGCCGTTTCGGTGATGGGCGGGCACAAACGCATAGACAAACAGGCGAAATGTCTTAAAACTATTTTTTGGTTGGTAACATAATCATTAACCACAACGTGTTTTAATTGTTTTTTTTGAGGATTATTTAAAACACAATTTACTTATGCTGGACAGGGAATATTAAGCTAAGTCATAAAAATATTAAAGTAAAGTATTTTTGATTAGCAGTAATATTTATAATAACTATAAATTTTTGAGACTGAATTAATATTAAATATCCTATCACTCGTGGTTATAATAATAAACCCCATGATAGTTAAAAAAAAATAGTTTGTACAGAAAAATATGTTCTTTCTGTTATACTGCCTTATATAACACCCGGCACACATGTGGTGGGGCACTAGGAAGAAAGCGGGCGAAGAAAAAATGAGGGAGACGAAAAACTAGAACGGGACGGAAAAGTGGGTGAAAAACGAAAAATTTCACCTCCCACCCCCTCCCCGCCGGCAGCCTGCCGCCACGCGCGGCCCTTCACACGCACACATGCGTCGACTACTGCGATCCTATCATTTTGATACTGGAATTTTCAATTTTTATTGTACTAACGAAATATTAACATCGGTGCGGTCTTTTGAAACTGTAAAAATCAAAGTTAAAGCACAACTGAAATAAACTCTACCAAATGTCAAAGGAAATTTCAAGAGCACTGGATGCCCAAGTATTTTTTTTATTATACTGATTACTATAGACCTTTATCACGATTTGCGTTGCCTATACAATGTCTTATAATATTATGTAGATCAGGATATATAACAATGTAACATTTGTATATCAAAACTATAAAAAATTTAAATTCAGGCTAAAATGCTTTTCGTAATATCAATCTTGGCTTTAAACCTTATTTGTGAATTTAACAAAAATACTTAAACTTCTACTTTGCAGCCTATAATATACACAATAATAAATATTACTCATGGTATATATATATATACATATGTTTAATAGCTAAATATAAGGCTCTAGTGTTTTGTTGGTACTGAGATCCTGAAAACATTACATAAATAGTCATATTCTTCACTTTCATTCAGGCGATCTTTGGTTGTCGCTCTGTTGAATAAATTGTATTGAAGTCATTTATACAATGATGCCTAAACTGACACTTAGCAGTAAGTTAAGTGGTTCTATACGCAGTCCCTCTTTCTTCAAGTATCAAGAGGGTGCAATCCTCCGGGAGGCTATTGTAGCATGTTTTTATACCCAAAAATTTTAAGTCAGTAGGCGCTCGAACTCTGAGCGTATTGAACGTTTTTATTATTATTAGTATATATTTATATTTCGTTTTCATTTACAAGTTTTCCATCGTTCATAATTTTAATATTTTTATACCGTTTTATACATACATAGTGTTTACATATAGACGTAACTAAATGGACTTTCTCGTGACGTCGGCAATTTAAGTTTGGAGCCAAGTTTCTGAGTTTTGACAGTTCGCGGGTTCTAAATTTGAAAACTGACATTTGTAATAAAATGGCGGACTGTGTGTCTGTCTGTGCGTCTGGGTTCGTCAACCTCATTGTTTAGGATGCTCAACTTTCAGAACATTTGACGTCTGCTGTACCCGTAAGTATTGTTTTATAATTTCGCGATGTGATAAAGCTTCAGTGATTCCAGTAGACTTTATACAGGCATATAAGTGATGTGTAAGGCAGCTTAAGAAGTGGCGATTATAAACATTGCTCTAGTCGTAGTATAAATGCTATAAGACTTTAGCATAGGCCTTATTGAAATAAAAAAAAAACACGATCTTAAGTTTGAAGTTAACCTAAGTTTAGAAAATTATTTGCACGAAAACCGAGAAAACTACAAAGTTTCCATTTGAATATTTAATCATATTTTTATTGTATTGTTAAAAACTTAATTTACAATACTAACGTTAACATTGTTTTGGTAGTTTTTCCATGTGTTGACTTCTGTATATAATTGATGTAAATATTGTATTATATTGATGTGATCTTAAAAAGAGAAGTTTTAGTTATTGCTCATTATCTTTGTAGCAAGAATATATTAAATTGAAGAAAGTTTATTGACACTGTAATATATCTCTATTTACGTATTTGAGACGGTAAATAAGTTCAGTTTAAGAAATATATCTCACTGCAACTTTCTTTCACGTACACTATGAAATGACCGTTCTTTCGCAATATTTTCCGGTTGGTATGCTATACCTTCAAAAGAAGCAGAAGCACGTATAGTTGTAGAGCCACCTTAAGGTCCGGTAAGATAGTGTTTTCGAAGGTTATCACAGGTGACTAATATTTTTATTCAAAATATGATACCATCTCTAATTGACCTGAGAAGAATAAGCTCAAGATACTCAGCGGTTCCTTCTTTTTTTCAAACAAAAATTTGTATGAATAAAATTTATGATTTTTAATAGCCTGAGGGCTGTGGCTCCATTCTCAATTTATGTTATTAAGAATGTCATTTACGTTAACTAACACTTACCACACAAACGATTTTTAACAATCTTTTGAATTTCGTAACTTAATCATCATCAATCTGAAGACGTCCACTGCTGGACAAAGGCCTCCCCCAAAGATTTCCACGACGATCGGTCCTGCGCTGCCCTCATCCAACATCATCTGGCGATCTTGACCAGATCGTCAGTCCATCTTGTTGGGGCCTACCAACACTACGTCTTCCGGTACGTGGTCGCCATTCGAGGACTTTACTTTTTCATAACTTATTATTATTTAATTCAAATAACTTACATATACTATACTAGACTAGACTTAATAATTAATAACACTTTTTATATAAAAATTAATATACTAATTATATTATATTTCGTAACACATTTGTTATGTACATTTTCTGGGATCATGTTTTGTTGTTATCATAAACCTGTTTCACCTTTTTAAGATACCTTTGTCGTAATAATTCTATTAAAGTTTTCCTGCTAATGGTCACAAACTTACGAAACAGACATCACAGAATGCATAACGATGACTTCAAAAACATTCGGTGCAACAAATAATATGAAAGCAGTAATAGTTCGATAGTGTCCGATAGTCTGTGGTATTGATTTTTTCCCTCATTCTGGTAAATTTCATTTATTTGGGGGAGCGTCCAGTGACGTGGGCTCTCGCTTAACTTGACCGCGAGCTATCGATATTAATGCTACAATACGTATCAAACACAGCACGCAACATTGATGCGAATTCAATTAAACTAAATTGTACTTTATATCAAATACTTTTAAGTAACTCTTTGCTTTGAATGGAATTAACCTTTACTGAATTTTTACATGTTTAATATTGTTGTTACTGGACGAATTATACAAAAGAATGCAAAAAATGCTTTTTCTCAAGCCTCGAAAACTAGGAGGCTTCTTAGGCACAGGATGCAGGCTATTAATTTATTTATTCATTTGGAAAGAAATACAGATACTATACTTAAACTCAAAATGGACATAGTGAGATAGAAATAAGGATTGTTGTCATTGTCTTATTAATAAACGCAATGTTAAGTTATTCCAAGTTTAAAATTACTTCTCCCTGTCATATAATTCTGTAGTGACAAAGGTAAGATAAAAACAAAACAGTTTTACAAGAAGGAAGTTTTTTAAGACAGCTAATGTTAAAATTTACATTTAAAATACACCTAATAGCAAATAAACAGTAAACAAATCTTCAAATTATACAAATTAATAAAAAAAATAATGCTGTTAAAATTAATTAACAACTAACTATTATAAATATTAAGAATACAGATGTAATTAATGGTGATTGTCAACTTACTAGTAAGTTTAAGAGAACACGAAAACATATTACACATACTACATTATTAAATCTTGTGTCAAATTACTGAGTAAGTAATAAGTCTCCGTCTTATTAATAAAGGTTATCAACTGTAGAGTAGATCCTGTAGATGAAGCCAAAACTTGAGAGTTGAACAAAGCTAAAAGATTTATCAACGATACGTCACTCGAACTGTTGACTCAGTGGAAAGAGCGCTCGCACTGAACGCGAGAAGTCGCGGGTTCGAGTCCCGCATCGTTCACAAATTTTGTTTTCAAATTAATTTTTTGTAATAAACGTACTGCAAAGTAACTCCAAGTTTAAAATTACTTCTCCCTGTCAAGTAAGTCTGTAGTGACAAAGGTAAGATAAAGGCAAAAAGTCTTAAATTTGGTATAACTTTACTTCGCATTTATTAATAACACAGTTTATATCTTAAAGTGATATAATGCCGCTCACAATTGTAGGTTCAATGAAGTATCCTGATTGGGACTGCATTATATTGGAAAAGGTATTTACAGGTGAACATATTAAAGGTCTTTTAAATTTTTCTCAAAAATAATTGAGAGATCTTCAGCGGTTTTTAGAGTAACTAGTTTTACGAGTACTAGAGTACTGTCTACTAAGCTAGAGGTCCCAGGTTCGAATCCCGGTAGGTGCAAACATTTACACCATACAAGAATCAGAATAATTACGATAAAGGAAATTATCATCTTGTCTGTTGCCTCTCAATATATTCTTGATAATGTTATGTATGTTCATAGACACATTAAAGAATTTACTAGAAACTATAATAATCACAATAACTAGGAACAAACATAAAATTGTTTTGCCTACTACTAAAACGTTAAAAAAAATAAAAAATAAAGTTTTGTTTTAGAGATTACTATACCATAAATGACTTAATGATAGAGCGACCGCCATAAGGCTATTAAATAATAAAGTTTATTATACGATATTACATTGCAATGATACTTTTTTGAAAAAAAAAAAAAGAAGCCTGTTGTCTTGTACCCAAAGCACAGAGTTATGCCAAGCGCTAAACAATTAATTAATATAAATAGCTTACTTGCTGTTATTATCAACGACGTCTGCCCACTTGGGGTGTTTTGTTTTAGGCGAAGCTATCCGTTCAAAGTCACGCGTGGCGAGTGTAGGTACCTCTAGTATGCTTGGCATCGACTTCAAACCTTCAGTGCTACCTGCACATACAAATAACAGTATTTTATTAATATTAACGGTATTAGGTTTGCATAAGAGGTGTTATTAATTATATCTTTATTATTTTTTACTTTTTAGTGTCTGTAATAGGTTGTACTGTAAAGTGCAGTAGGTTTTTTCTCGATTACATCAGGTAAACTATAATAATTCGTTGCTTTTTTTGTCACATATTCAATAGTAATTTTTGAAATGAAATGAAATTTTATTTGCAAGAAACATTGTACGTAAATGTTAACATAATGACACGGGAGTGGGTCAGGGATTGGAAATAATACTCCGCTTATAGGAACGAGTCTTTATTTGCATTCACTTTTTCTGAACTTGCACTTGCCGGTCTGCCGCTGTTCCTCTTGTGGGCGGCAGTACCTTCAACGCGTCACACTGCACCGAACACTAGGTCTCTTCTACCTTCTTCTTCTTGGAACACTTCCACTTTTCACTACTTCTTCTTTTCTTCTTCTTCTTCTCTTCTTCTTCTTCTTTACACTTTCGAGTCAGAACTAGAACTGCCGTAGGCCACGCTTAGTACGGCTTATATACCCCGTCCCAACTTGGTTGGAGCATCGGAGACTTCCCCTTTCGCCTTACAGGATTGTGTAACCAAATCACGGTTCCCTCTTCAAAACTAGGAATATTAGCTCTTCGATCGTTGCGGGTCTTCATCCGTTCACATGCCTTAAACCCAGTTGTTCTAATTTCCTCGTAGATGTCAACCATCTTTTTCCGTAACTCATCCACATATTCTGTTATACTTTTCGGAGTATCCGGTGGACAGCCTGAAAGTAAATCAGCTGGCAATTTCAATTCCCTTCCAAAATTGGCGTACGCAGGAGTCACCGTTGTCGTCTCGTGTATTGCGCTTCTATACGACATAAGAAACAGTGGAATGTACTCATCCCAGTTATCCTGATGACTGTCCACTACTTTTGCCAGATGTCGCTCCAATGTTTGGTTAAACCTCTCCACTATCCCGTCCGACTGTGGATGATATGGCGTAGTTCTGGTCTTATGGATTCCCAAGATCTTGCAAACTTCTTGAAATACTTGTGACTCGAAGTTCCGCCCTTGGTCACTGTGCAACTCCAAAGGCACACCGAATCTGCAGAAAACTTCATTCACCAGCTTCGTCGCAACGGTAACTGCTTCTTGATTCGGTAGAGCAAATGCTTCCGGCCACTTCGTGAAGTAATCCATCACCACCATTATGTAACGGTTTCCAGATTTGGTGACTGGGAACGGTCCGGCCATATCCAAAGCTACTCTTTCCCACGGAGCCCCAACATTGTACAACTTCATAGCTCCTCTGCTCCGGGTCTGAGGTCCCTTGACAGCAGCACAACTCTTGCATTTTTGGCACCAGTCTTTCACATCATCACGGAAATGCAACCAGTAAAATCGTTCTTTAATTTTTGTGAGAGTTCTTCTTATTCCCAAATGTCCACCTGAAGAACCATCGTGATAAGCTCTCAGGATCTCGTTCACCTTCTCCCTGGGAACGACCAGTTGCAGATGGCAATCCTTTCCTTGCGGGGTTTCCCATTTACGGCAGAGCAACCCGTCATGCATCACCAAACTGTTCCATTGTGCTCAGAGACTCTTTGTAGCCGTACTGTGTCTAGCCACTTCAGACCATTTTGGTTTAAGTGATCCACTTGTTAGCCAATGTAAAAGTTGTTGAAGATCCTTATCATTTTCCTGAGCTCTCCTCATTGCATCGTTGCTCCAGTTCTCGTCAATCGAATCCGTTCTGATCAGCCGGATCATAAAATTCTCTTTCTCCTCCTGACGAATGCAATGTTTGCATTCCATCGGACAAGGTCTTCTAGATAACGCATCTGCATTTCCATGACTTTTTCCTCTTCGATGCTCGATTTCAAAGTCATACTCTTGAAGCTGTTCAATCCATCTGGCCACTTGTCCTTCGGGATTCTTGAATTCTAGTAACCACTTCAAGGCGGCATGATCAGTCCTTACGAGGAATTTGCGACCCAACAAGTACTTTTTGAAATGTTGTAATGTCTTCACCACGGCCAGTAACTCCCTACGAGTTACACAGTAGTTTCTCTCCGTTTTTGATAAAGATTTGCTAAAGTATGCAATTACAACTTCTTGATCTCCTCTCTTCTGAGATAGTACTCCATCAATTCCGGTGTTGCTAGAGTCAGCATCCACTATGAATCTTCCCTCTGTGTCAGGATATCCGGGGATAGGTGATTCGCATAGTCTTTTCTTCAAGTCTAAGAAAGCTTGTTCGCATTCTTCATCCCAGGAAAATGCTCTTTTCTCCTCCGACAGTCGATGTAAGGGCTTAGCAACATCGGAAAACCCTTTCACAAAGCGTCGATAATAAGAGCATAGTCCTAGAAATGCTCTCACATGTGTCTTTTCTGTCGGCGTCGGCCAGTCTTTGACAGCACTTATCTTGGCAGGATCCGTCGCAACGCCTTGCTCCGAGATAACGTGCCCCAAGTAATTCACCTGACGTTATGGTTAAAGAACTTTATTCTCATTAAGAACAGAACATATTTACTTACATGAGAAAACAATATAAACATTAGGTATCTTATTCGTAGTACTGCGAGTCTATACAAAACAAAGTGGGTAGAAATGAAAAAAACCGCGTAAACATTATGATCAATACATGCATTAAGAGCTACTAGATACGGCACGTTGAAAGAAGGAACATTTCTTTGGACTCAACTTCAAGTTGGCACCCTGCAGTTTTTTAAAGACTTTTTCGAGCTTGAAGATGATCTTCAAAACTTCGTCCCATAATGATTATGTCATCCAAGTAGACAAGGCAGGTTTCTCCCAACATACCTGCCAGCACATGCTCCATCAACCTTTCGAAAGTAGCTTGGGCGTTGCATAATCCGAAGGGCATTGTTTTGAACTGCCAAAACCCTTTTCCGGTTGAAAAAGCCGTCTTCTCCTTGTCTTTGGGGTCTAGATCGACTTGCCAGTAGCCACTTTTCAAATCAAGAGTAGAGAACCACGTCATGCCACAAAGTGAATCTAATGTGACATCGATTCTTGGCAATGGATAACTGTCTTTCTTAGTTACATCGTTCAAACGCCGATAGTCCATACAAAATCTAGTTGATCCATCCTTCTTCTTCACCAGAACCACTGGAGAACACCATGGACTCGATGACGGTTCTATCACACCATTTTCTTTGATATCCCGAATCATGTCTTCCACTTCTTGTTCACGTGCAAACGGAATACGTCTTGGTCTTTGCCGTATCGGAACAGTGTCTCCTGTGTCGATCTTGTGTTTCACCAAACCAGTTCTTCCGATGTCCCCGTCGTTCTTCGAGAACATCCCGGCGTAGCGTAGCAGGAAATTTCTCGCTTTTATTTACTGTAGCTTGGTAAGATTGTCCTTACAGCCATCCAGAAGTTTCTGTATGTTCACATCCTGGTTTGCAGCGACGGTCTTCCTCCCTTCTTCACACTTTCTTAACCAAGCTATCTCCTCATAAGCTCCTATCACTGTTCCTTTCCTAATGATTTGCTTGTTCTCATGAGGATTAAACACAGGAACCATCGCAATTTGGGAGTTTCCCACAACAGTCCTGGCTGGGATCCATGTCGTGTCCGATGTCTCTCTTTCTATTATAGCGCATTTACAAGGTCTTCCTCTGTCATGGCATGACTACCGGGACTAGGGTCTGTGATCTCGGATTTAAAGTAGTGTCTCGTAAGCACAACACTTTCCCAAAAGTTCCGCCTTTTATTGGAATTTCTTCACCTCCATGCTTCAATACACCATGTTTCATGTTAATCGTACACTGATGATTTCGAAGAAAATCCAACCCAATGATGCAGTCATCTGTGATATCTGCGATTATCACCTTTTGCCAGTACAACGTATTCCCGATTTTCATGGCCACGATCTTCTCTCCCTGGACTGGTATGCGCTGGTCGGTAGCTGCTGTGAGTGTAAAGTTTGTATTTGTCGCATATGTCGTCTCTCTCTAGTCTTCTTTGGCTAACGACTGTACGTGAGGCTCCTGTATCCAAAGTGAAACGGCAAGATTTTCCATTTATCATTCCTTCTATAACTAAAGTGTTTCCGTCACATGTTTGCTTAACGAAGATCCTTGGGGCTTTGCTTCTACCGGCCAGCGCCCACTCCACTGCCCTGGCCTTTTCCTGCTGCTCCAGCGGTGATGTTGAGACCGCCGCATCCTTCCTACCTTGCGTTATGCTCTCACGCCTTGGACAAGTGCTCTTAATGTGTCCTCGCTCCCCACACCCATAGCAAACTGGGCTATATGCTTACCTTCGGCTGGAATCTGTTGGTACAATTTTGCAGAGTCTCAACGCCCGAGAATCGTGGCGAACCGCTTCCACTTCCAACGCATGTGCTACCGCTTCCTTCAAGCTAGTATGGTGACTCAGTCGTACGGCTGCTCTTACTTCGGCGTCCCGTATTCCATCGATGAACACTTGGAGCAATATTTCTTCTATTGCTGATGGCGACGACTGGTATGCTTTACGCACTAGCTTCTCAGCTTCCACGGACCACTGCTGCAGAGTTTCGTTGGCCCTTTGACTGCGGTCCTTAAGCTGCGCCCGATACACATGCTCAAGGTGTTTATCGCCATAACGTGCCTCCAACGCGTCAAGAAGGTCCGTGTAGGTTACTTCCTCCTTCCCAGCGCCGAGTGCTTCCAATACGGAAAGTGCTTCATCACGGAGCGCTAGTGTGAGGGCAGAGTGTGCTTCTTGGTCACTCCAACCACTTGCTCTGCTGACCGTCTCTAATTGTAGCTTGAAGGCGGCCCAGGAAGACTTACCGTCGTAGGGGGGTACTTTCAAACTTCTGGTCGATGTGATTCCGCAGGTGACTCCTGCGTTGGCTGAAGAGAACCCCACACACGACCTTCCTATTAAGCTGATGAATAGTTGCTTCCATCTCCCCCATCTTCCTTTCCACAGTGTCAATCCGGGCGATCTCCTTTTCTACAGTGTCAATCCGGGCGATCTCCTTTTCTACAGCGTCAATCCGGGCGGAGTTTTTCTGCACCACTGATAAAATTTCCTTGGAGAGGCCTTCATGCAGACCTCGCAGCTGCTCCTCCTGTCGACGTGCTTGCTCTTCCTGCAAGGCCCGCAGCTGCTTCTCCTGTCGGCGGGCTTGTTCCTCTTGCAAGCCCTGCAGCTGCTCCTCCTGTCGGCGCGCTTGTTCCTCTTGCAAGCCCCGCAGCTGCTCCTCCTGTCGGCGCTTGCTCTTGCATCATGGCGGCCATCTGCTGCATGAGCGCGCTGATGTCTACGGCAGCAGCCTGCGGTGCTGACACGGTCGCACTGAGTCCAGAGCCGGATGCTTTTTGTGACTCGTCTTCTGCCGCTGAAGCTGCTCCCGCTCGCGTGGTCACTCCCTTCTCGTTCCTGGGCACTAATGGCATCTTTCCAATCCCACTTCTGACACCAATTGACACGGGAGTGGGTCAGGGATTGAACGAGTCTTTATTTGCGTTCACTTTTTCTGAACTTGCACTTGCCGGTCTGCCGCTGTTCCTCTTGTGGGCGGCAGTACCTTCAACGCGTCACACTGCACCGAACACTAGGTCTCTTCTTCCTTCTTCTTCTTGGAACACTTCCACTGTTCACTGCTTCTCCTTTTCTTCTTCTTCTTCTTTACACTTTCGAGTCAGAACTAGAACTGCCGTAGGCCACGCTTAGTACGGCTTATATACCCCGGGATCCGTTCTATTTTCAAAATGAATCTCCCATTCCATCTTTAAATTTAAATTGTACTAGAAAATTCTTTTAACTATTTTTATCCTGGTTACACATTTTCCATCCCTTTTTTTCTGTTCGATTTGATCCTGAACTTACTAGAAATTTCCTTTAACTTTACAAAACGTATCGAACCCGGGTCTACAGCGTCTAAAGTAAACACTTTTCCGCTGAGCTACGAGTATTGCTGACGGAGCTTGTACGAGTGGAACATCGCACATCACGTTGCGCCCTGTCAGCAGTTGCGCTGGCGCGTGCCGTGTTTCCACATTTTCCCCAGTTCACGTTCGAGCATCAATCGGTTCGCGTGTGCTCACAACCATTTACCATTATAACCATATAGACTAAGTTCAATAAACTAATTGTTCTTAAGTCTAGTTTAATTTGTGAACCAAACATAAATTAATCTGTACGGCAACCAGAACACCGTACAGAGCTGTTAAAATTAACAATGTCTTGAAGTCTGACAACTCTCGTCATATACTTCGAAGGGTTGCTACGTAACAATAATATTATTGATAATCCACTATGTTTCGTCAATTGATATGCAAAATAAGTTATAAAATTGTCTAAATACCAATACACTACTGTTATACTGAAACATGTCGGATTTCACAATGCTCTCATTTATACATATTTATAAAATTAAAATTTAAGGATATTATATTATAAGACGTAAGATAGATAATAAGATGTTAAGTTAATTTAGTTTGATTGACCTCTTTTAAAAAAAATTAATATACAGTCGTGGTCAACTAATTAGGTACAGTCTGTAGTTAAACGAAATTGTGAATTTATTTTTTATTTTCCAACGAGTCTAAACAAGATTTCATATCCCTTACATGTAAGTATAATTAGTCATTTATGTGCCCGATTATACAAACAATAACAACTTCCTAAACATTAAAACTCTTTACAGTATAGCTGATAGATTATCACAGTGCTATTTGTTCATAAAATGCTGGCTGGCCATTTAATTAGGGACACTGAGATATTGCGTTCTATTTTCAAAATCTGAATCTCAATATTTTATCATTTCTTCTCCTATAGTTTCGTGGTAGTTTAGGCGGTAATCAAGATTATAAATTTTAAATTTTGAGAACTATTTTGAAGAAAAATGGGCAAAAATAAAAGTTGCGATGCAACACTACGAAAAATCATCATGAAGTTTGTCGAGCGTGGTTGGTCATACCTAGGGATAGCAGAATATTTAAATTGTTAAAAAAACTATGGTGTGCAATGCGGTACAACATTTCAGGCGCAACAACACAGCTTTAAATGTGCCCAGATAAAAAAGATCGAGAAAAACAACTCAGCAAGAAGATAGAATGACAACCAGGTTAGCTTAGAAAGATCCATTTTTAGGCTCTGTTTTAATTAAACACGAAGTGTTTAGGGCGGACAAAAGAGCCGCTGTTACAGCGAGGACCGTTAGACGACGTCTGATATAAGCAGGGTTGTTCGAAGGAGTGGCACGCAAAGTACCGTTGTTGAAGAAAGAACATAGAAATGCACGTTTGCACGTAAATATTTACATTGGACCTCCGCCCAATGGCAACATGTATTATTCTCTGACGAAGCCAAGTTAACACCAGATCTCTTGCAGGACTTTTGTATTGTGCGTTGAATATAATAGTGTTGTTTCACTCCTTGCGGGAGGATCTAACGTGTAAAGTTCTTTAGGTATGAGTAGGACAAATATACATATTTGCTTCCTACTTAAAGATGAATTCAAGGACATTAAAAAAGAAATTAGAGATGGATTAGGTCCCTAACGCACAGTACTGTAATTATTTTCATTCCTTGCGTTAGAAGATATGTCGGTACTCGTGGAATCGTACGCCTCGTAGACGCAAGAGAGGGAAGGTGGGCGGCGCGGGCGCTGCGTGACTCGTTTTAGTGTTGTCCTAGCATCGACGTGGGAGGTCGAGACCTGTGACATCCAGCTTTTATTTAATACCTCCGTATATTTTTTTAAAGCAACAACAGCCTAAGAACAAAAATATACATAAGACACTCGAATAATGAAACTAATAAAATTAGATTCCATCGCATTTACTTCACTGACATAGTTGCATGCTGATTATTTATACAATGCACTTTATTACAGAATTACCCGAAGGAAGATGTACTGATCATGTTTTCCAACGTGGCGACAAAAAAAGACGTTGTGTGGGTTGTTACGAAAAATTACGACGCACATTAAACAGCACTGACGCTTCTAAAAAAACTAAACGAATTGTTACCATTTGCGCGCAATGCAAGCAATCAATGTCCTTACCATGTTTTAATGAAAAACACTTTGCATAATTAATAAAACTTTTTCAATCGACAACTGAGATATTATTTTATTCCCATCACTACTTACTACACATATTGAACTATCTTCCGTTGCGGTACGAGATACAATCGATATCATTTTTTTTTGGTATTTGTAGTTTATTCAAATGTCATAACTGCGTGCGAACCTAGCAAAATATATAGCAATAGGCTATCTTTCACCCACAAAAACTTCAAAATATATTTGATTGTTTTTTTTGGAAGATATAAACTATTTTGAAAACTGTATCTTTAGGAGACCGATTAGGTCTCAAACGCACCAAATGGTAGGTTAGTTTGGAGATCTTTTAGGTATCCAAAGCACCAGCTGAAAGTTTTTTGAAAGTGATGGTGCAGGGAACGTGTTAATTTGATTTCTTCAAATGGAAGGAAATACGTACGGCGTCCTGTAAAAGCAGAAATGAATCCAAGATTCACAAAAAAGCAGGTGAAACATGGTAGTGGAAACATTAAAATGTGGGGTTCATTTTCTGGACGTAGAGTGGGAACTGTGAGGAAAGTTCAGGGTAATTTAGACCAACATTAATACAAGGCAATATAAGAGGAAACTATGCTTCCCTACGCTGAGGAACATCTCCCTATTATATGGACGTTTCAGCATGATAACGACGCGATACATACCACCCGTTCAGTCAAGTCGTTTCATAACAGTCAGTCGGTATCAGTGCTAGATTGGCCAGCAAATAGCCCGGACCTCAACCCAATCAAGCACCTTTGGCACGAAATCAAGAAAAAACTTGCCACTTATCGAACCATATTTTTAGATGAATTAGTCGAAACATGTCAGAAACTGATAATGTTTATGCCACATCGGTGTCTAGCGATAATAACTAACAAAGGTTTTGCTACTGGGCACTGACTTATACACGTAATAAAATGGAGTTGTTAAAGAAATTAAAATACTAGAGATTTCTAGTTTTGTTTAACTCTATTTTTCATTTTACTTTTCTTTCCTTAATTAAATATCCAGGTACAGAATTATACCGTAAATTGAATACATGGTTGGATATTAAACACGTTTTTTATTCATTTCATCTTTTATTTACAGCCATTTATTGCATAATAGTTGCACCAAACTATGCAAATAATAGTTACTGATAAATCAATAGGGTTTTATATTTATATGTACATAACCGGTTATTTCTCTTCACTATCTTGAATGTCCCTAATTAGTTGACCACGACTGTATATATATATTTTCAATTTATATATATATATTTTATTTTTTTTAAAAAGAGGTCGACAAGAATCTAGGGGGCCGGCTCCACAAACCGCCCTGATACACTTCTTCTGTCCAATAAATAAATGTCCTATGTTCACCGAGTTGCCCCATATGACCAACCCATATCGTAAAGCTGAAACCACGAATGATTGAACGAAACGAATGAAACCAAAAACTAGGACAAATATATGTTAGTTAATTTTCTTGCTAATTTTGTCAACATGTGACTTGAAGGACAAGTTGCTGTCTAAAGTAATACCAAGAAAAGTGACAAGTTGTGCTTCTTTAATATTCTCATTATGATAATTAACATTAATATCTTTTCCTTCCCCATTCTTATTATAATACTGCATATACATTGTTTTTTTTTATATTTACAGTCAGGCTCTTTGCAGTAAGCCATTCGATTGTGTCCTTTATTGTTTTATTAATTTCTATATCACATCTCAATTCATTGTTACATTTAATTACAATAGAGATGTCATCAGCAAAAAGTGTATAGTTATAAGTAGTAATGCTAGGTAAGTCATTTATGTAGATTATGAATAGAAGTGGACCTAGTATACTTCCTTGTATGGTACACCTTTCGTATTTAGTCTAAGTTCCGATCGATAAGGTATTACTTCATGTTTATTATTTAATTTAGCAATTTCAACGTATTGAGTACGGTTTGAAAGATAAATTTTAAGCGAGTCATTTGCTAGACTTCGAATACCATATTGAGCGCATTTAACATTGTCAAAAACTTTACTCATATCAAAAATACCGACGTTACAGGTTTTTTTTGTCCATACATTCTGCATATATATTTCCTTTATTAGCGAAAAAAAAAGCTAAAGTTGTTGATTTTCCTTTTTGAAAACAATTTTGTTCCTTCAAAATGATATTATGTATTCACAAAAAAGATGTTAATCGCTTGTACAAAATCTTTGAAAATTTTTGAAATAATAGGAATTAGTGTGATTAGTCGATAGTTGTTAAAGTCCTTTTTGTCTCCTGCTTTGAATAGAGGTGTTACTATTGACTTTTTTAAATTTGATGGGAACTTACCTTCTTCAAAAGATAGATTTATTAAGTAGGCTAGGACTGGAGCTAGTTTTTATGTAGCTATCGATAGAATCGACTCCAAAAAAATGCTGTTCGAAACTATTTCACGTTCTTGTGAGACACTGAAATATCGTGAAGAACATTTGTTAGCTATGAATGACAGGTAGCTTAAGACCAACTTGTCAGGACACGGGCTAATAATAATATATAATAAAACTAAATAAAAACTCCTAAAAAAGCTGTACACAAAATAAAATTACATCATCCACGTAAACAATAACATCATCCACATAAACATATAAAATATTTCATAAAGAGTCATATAAAAATACACAGCACAATACATTATTAGAACAGTACTTTAACTTTATATTAGAGTGCCCCAATCAACGCACGCACACATATATTCGATTTACACAGCCGCTAAGCAATCTTTGAAAGACAAAACCGTTGAATCTCACACTGTCCACAGCCGAGACTGGTCGCCGTCCGCGTTCTCTCTATCCAGACGTAGGTATTTTCAATTTCAAGGAGACCACTAAGTTACGCTCCTGTTCTATTACTATTTGTGCTTAAGAGTTTGAATTCATTTTAGATGTTAACATGCTTCATGAAGAATTAGACCGATCTCAACTTCGTGCAATTAATATAACTTCATCCATCCACTGTATTCGATCAAAACATCTCAATGTTTTAATTTTACGTTGTCAAGAACTTTTGTTTAGCAATACATCATGTATTTGTGTCCACATAGAATCATTGAAGTTAATCTGAACAAGAACCAATTTTTGAGCCTCCTGAGAGCGAAAAAGACCGCTCTGTTGTAGCTATTATAGTTGATTGTGGTAATAAAAATACATAAAACTATCGTAAATCAGAAAACGTAGCTGCATCATAGGTTTCTTTTAGATCTCAGTATAGACTGATCACTGCCTGTCGGGGATCCAGTGCTCTGTGAATGGTTTGATCACATGGCGTTGCGTAGAGACATCGCTTCATTGTGTGTCCTCTACCGCATTTATCACGGAGATTGTTCCGAAGAGCTGTTACACCTGATTCCTGCCGCCGAATTCCACCTTCGACACGCCACAACTTAGGATTACATCTCCACCATCTGGATGTGTGGCGGTCCTCCACAGTGCGGTTTTCAAGGAGCTTTCTTCCACGTACTACAAAGCTGTGGAATGAACTTCCTTGGGCGGTGTTTCCAAGTCGATATGACATGGGTACCTTCAAAAAACGCTCGTACCCCATAACGGCCGGCAACGCTCCTGTCATTTCTCTGGTGTTGCAAGAGAATGTGGTCGGCGGTGATCACTCTAGACCAGATGACCCGCTCGTTTGTTCTATGTTCCATAAAAAATACTTGATACCTTTGCACCTTTTAACTTTCACAAATTTTTACTCTTCACAAATTTATATTCTTACACAAATTATCTTGTACCAAACTAGGCCTATCCTCTACTATGGCACACTATGGGTATAAAATAACAATATATTTAATACGATATACATCCTTAAACATACAGAAATGCATATAAACATCTATGACTTGGAAACAAACATCTATTATTCATCATATTATGTTTGCACCTACCGTGAATCGAATCCGGGACTTCTAGCTCAGTAGGAAGGTTCACGAACCACTGGACTATATCGTCCGTCTGTGCAGTGAAATTAAGTTATTAATTAATTTCACTGGGGGGCTAACTGTTTATGGGTTTTGCAAATCTTTGTTGGATTTCAATATACGATCTTATAATCACTTTACAAGACAATGCAAGCACACTTTTCTTCTTAGTCGTGTGTCAACTGTCACTGTACGAATAAAATCTGAACTGAATAAATGTTTTACGTTGCTGCTTCATCATCATCAGTCGGCAGACGTCCACTGCTGGACAAAGGCCTCCCCCGAAGATCTCCACGACGACCGGTCCTGCGCTGCCCTCATCCAACGTGTTCCGGCGATCTTGTCTACACACTACCCACACTGCGTCGTCCGGTACGTGGATCGCCATTCGAGGACTTTACTGCCCCAACGGTCGTCTGTGCATCGAACTATGTACCCTGCCCACTGCCACTTCAGTTTCGCAGTCATTTGGGCTATGCCGGTGACTTTGGTTCTCCTGCAGATCTCCTCATTTCTGATTCAATCTCACAGGGAAACTAGAGCATAGCATCTCTCAGGGCAATGGCCCTCTGAGCGACAATGAGCTTGCTCATAAGGCCCATAGTTAGCGACCACGTCTGCGTACCGTAAGTCTGTAGATATAAGACTAGGTAATATTTAGTAATTAATAAAACCATGCATAGAGCCCACAGATTTATACAGTAGTAAGTAAAGATATAATACTAATAAATACTATACTGATCTTAAATACTAATATATGGATAGAATACTGATAAACCGTATTTTTCCTTCAGTTATCGCAGTAAACTACTGAACCGATCGAAATAATACTTATACCATAAGATGCAGCGTATTTCGGAGAAGGTTTAAGTACATAATATGTTGGTAAGAAGTTATGTAAAGTTACATTTTTTTGACTAAGAATTACCTATGCAGGCGCGGGATACTTAATTTATAATATGGCAAAACAACGTTTGCCGGGTCAGCACTTGCGTTACATAATACTTGTATGAACAGGAAAACGTTACATTGTATATGTATAATTGTCTGCTATCTAAGGTACCAGCATGGTTGGTATTCAAAGCAACCATATAAATGTAGATTCCACTATTATTAATTAATAATAATTATTATTAATAATAAAATGTTCGCAAATACCTTTATTGATTCATCTACAGTATTCAGTAACTCTTGTTTTTACGTATTAATTTACTTACATTTTTTTTACTTCCTCGTGTAAATCAAATCAAAATTACTTTATTCATGCAGGTCACGGAAATGACACTTATGAATATCAGAAAAAAAAAATAAAGCGTTGAGTATTTGACGTTTGAGTATTTTTATTGCATCACTTTACATATATTGTAACTGAAATGATTTGTAAAAAAATAAAGCTGTAAGTGTTGATATTACTTTACGAAGTGGCGGTAAATTCAATAATGAAAAATATTTTTTTGACATCCATAAGTGTCATTTCCGAGACCAACATGAATAAAGTGATTTTGATTTGATTTGATTTGCTTGTATACGAACTGTTATTTTGTAAGTACCTATTTTAGTTTGCTTCCATAGACGGACGCAATTCAGAAAGGTGATTTGAAAAATTGGTTTAAAATTAATTAAAATAATATGTGGTATTGGCCTCTACATATATTTTTATAATATTGTTCGAATTTTCTGGTAAACATAATAACCTCAAATTTGTCGCGCGTACTTAGACTCTGCTCAGACTTTACTTACGTAAAACTAAGTTGAGTGTGATAAAACTAGACTTTAGCATTGGACTGTCTTAACTTAAGCTCAGCATAATTTAAAAAATAACAATAAAATCCAAATAAAAGATTATACTTAGCTTACACTTAGCTTAGATTTAGGTAAGTTAAGTACGCTCTGTAGATCTCGATAGAGTCGTCGTTAATATAAAGCGTATAATAAAAATAGCCCAAAAATCAAAGTGAGTCAATTTCATGTCATCAGGGTTCAACTAATAAAATATTGAAGTACATACGATACAAGAAGGAATCAGGTAAAGGAGTAAGTTGGTACTTATATATATATACTAACTGACCCAACAGACGTTGTTCTGTACATAATAAATAAAATACTGTTATTTATGAATTTGTCAATAATATTTCCTAACATCAAGCATTATTTCGTCAAAAATGCTCCCTGTTGTTATAATGAAATTGTTTCATAGCAGAACTGTCAAACCGTGCGTCAATAAATTCTCTCATGGTCTAAGAGCCCGTGGACCCCAGACCTACGTCATTTTATGAAAGCTGAAAGTTTGTCAGTGCATGCTTCCAACACAGGTAAGAACGAAGGTCCATTTTGGAGTTTGGGTTGCAGTGGTTTTGGCAGGTAAACGGCACTAAAGGTGTGTAAAATACCGATCTAAATACATCAAAGAATAAAGTGCGATTTTTCGGTATAACCTTCAGAATATTATTAAAAATCACGTTATTCATTGTCGAACACTTAACATCGCGGCAACCCCTTGCCAGACACCCTTAATGTGTTCATGAAATTATAATTTTCTCACATCATAGTATAAAAGCTCCCAAGCATGCGCTGACAAACTTTTAGCTTTTATAAAATGACGTAGGTCTGGGGTCCACGGGCTCTTGCTCTATCATGGAAGATATGTCCATACAAAACAAATATAGGAAATAAAAATAGTTATGGGTCCTGAATTGAAACATTAACTATCCTCTCTCTCAAGTTGGAGTAAACTGCACTCCTGAAGTAATCCAATCCATTAAAGTCCATTCATTAGTTTAGGAGTTCACTGGAAGCAAATTCAAATTCAAATTTAAATATTTTTATTCAAAATAGGATGTGACATCACTTATTGAAAGTCAAAAAACTACCACCCATTCCAAAATGAATGCCTCGGACCTGAGAAGAATGGGCGCAACAAACTCAGCGGGCTTTTTTTTTCATCGAATATGTATACAAAGTAATTTTGTACAATTAAACTTATTATTTAATAGCCGAGGGAAGTCACTCCATTCCCAATCTGTGGTATCATTAAGAAAGTCATTTATGTTATAGTAACCTTTACCACACAAACGTTTTTTAACAATTCTTTTGAATAACGTAATACTTTTGTTTTGAATATTTTCTGGGATCTTGTTGTAAAAGCATATACATTGCCCCACAAAATACCTACTAACTCGACTTAGCCGAGTAGTAGGCATCATCAGTTTATGTCTGTTCCTGGTGTTAACATTATGGTTATGACAGTTTCTGGCAAATTCACTTATGTGCCTATGAACATACATTATATTATCAAGAATATATTGAGAAGCAACAGTCAAGATGTTAATTTCTTTGAATTTTGCTCTCAATGATTCTTTAGGACCTAGGTTATAAATAGCGCGAATAGCCCTCTTCTGCAGCACAAATATCGTATTAATATCGGCAGCGTTGCCCTATAGCAATATACCATAGGACATAATACTATGGAAATAACTAAAGTATACTAGTCGCGCCGTATCTATGTCAGTTAATTGTTAAATCTTTTTAACCGTGTATGCTGCAGGACTAAGTCTGTTCGCCAATCCTTCAATATGGGGGCCCCATTGTCATTTGATCTCATGACAAAATCAAAATGACATCAGGACAAAAAACATCAGGACACTGGATTTATATATTTTAAGACTTATTATTTCTTCATCTTCAACGCTTCGCATCACTTAGAACATTCGACAATTATTATTCGACCCATAGAATAATAACGCTCAGAACGATAGTTTGATTCATAGTTCCTGCCAATATAGAAGTAAAATTATAATTCATGTGTGCGTGAGCGTCACTTACATTCGCCAACACGCACACAGACAGCCAAATAATGTTGCAAGTGAATAGACATTTCCCTAAATCAGTAAATTGTAAGAAATCCTAGATTATAATTGTAATAAGAAAGAAGAAATAAAATATAAATTAAGAATTTTATAAAAACATTTATTTAAACATGTATTTAATTATTGTTGCAACAATTTTTGAAATGTAAGTAAAGAAGTTCTTTAGAATCGTTATTTTTTTTAACTCGATGAAACGAAAAAGCGAGACGATAGAGGCGCCGTTCCCAGATATATCCGAGGTTTTCTAGGGTGCAGAGATCAAATTTGGGATAATTTTTGAAATCCAAGATGGCCGCCGTGCAAATTTATGATTTCAACAATATGGATATCGTATCCGAGGTTCACGAGGGTGCAAAGAACGAATTTGGGATCATTGCGCGTAACCGAAAATCGTGACGATGAAGAAGTTTCACTTCAAAAACTTACCGACGTTTTGAGAACCTCCTCCTTTTTTGAAGTCGGTAAAAAGAGTGGCCGTTAATGTTCTCACGAGCTCAAATTTTTCCGAACATATGGTAAATTCAGTAATTTAAAAGTAATATTTATAGTAACTATTCAAAGCGCTTAGCTTTTGTCTAATTGAATTAAGATTATTTGACTTTGAATACTTATAACATCATGTGGCGTCATGCATTATAGCCTCCTATCAATATCTACCAATAAACACAAAAAACTATCCCAGCGGAGGACTCGGTATATAATACATTCATAGCTTGCAGCATATCTTTTTAAGGCGCTATAGTCCTAAAAAGTAACATTTTTAAAAATCTACTTAAAATACTTCTACAAATACTACGGTTCCAATTTTTTGACATGTTTATCTTCATTTCTTTATCTACATTATCGCTGTTTCGAAAACACGATTACGAAAAAAATCTCGATAGATTTATTTTTTGAAAAATAGTCTTTTTTATTTGAATTGTTTATATTATCATAAAACTATGATAGCTATAAACACAAAACTTATTTTATTCGATAGTTTATTAGTGTTTATAAGTTTTCACTGTGGGATTTATCAATACGCTTTATCAATTATTTTATATTAAATTTTTTCGCAATAAACCAAACGCGACGCCTTGTTTGCATGCACGTTCAAGCCAGCAGTACGCCCGTGACCACTGTCAAGGAAGGTACTGTGTTCGTGTCTCTCGGGCTCACGTTACGTAAGATTTTAGCAAACAAGTACAAAGCGGGAATGTAAGTCGGAAAGTACTAAAATAAAATTTACGTAATATTATTTTGTATATTATGCCACGCGGGATTTTTGTATATATGTACTTTAGGGAAGTTAGATAAATCCAAGATGACCGATGTCCGAGTTCTCGAGGGTGCAGAGAACGATTTTGGGATCATTTTTGAAATCCAAGATGGCCGCCGCACAAAATTATCATTTCAGCAATATGGATATCGTGTCCGAGGTTCTCGAGGGTGCAGATAACGATTTTGTGATCATATTTGAAATCCAAGATGGCCGCCGCACAAAATTATTATTTCAGCAATATGGATATCGTGTCCGAGGTTCTCGAGGGTGCAGAGAATGATTCTGTGATCATTTTTGAATTCAAAGATGGCCGCCGCTCATAATTATGATTTCAGCAATATGGATATCGTGTCCGAGGTTCTCGAGGGTGCAGAGAACGATTGTGTGATCATATTTGAAATCCAAGATGGCCGCCGCACAAAATTATGATTTCAGCAATATGGATACCGTATCCGAGATTCTCGAAGGTGCAGAGAACTAATTTGGGATCATTTGGGAGCAATATACCATAGGACATAATACTATGGAAATAACTAAAGTATACTAGTCGCGCCGTATCTATGTCAGTTAATTGTTAAATCTTTTTAACCGTGTATGCTGCAGGACTAAGTCTGTTCGCCAATCCTTCAATATGGGGGCCCCATTGTCATTTGATCTCATGACAAAATCAAAATGACATCAGGACAAAAAACATCAGGACACTGGATTTATATATTTTAAGACTTATTATTTCTTCATCTTCAACGCTTCGCATCACTTAGAACATTCGACAATTATTATTCGACCCATAGAATAATAACGCTCAGAACGATAGTTTGATTCATAGTTCCTGCCAATATAGAAGTAAAATTATAATTCATGTGTGCGTGAGCGTCACTTACATTCGCCAACACGCACACAGACAGCCAAATAATGTTGCAAGTGAATAGACATTTCCCTAAATCAGTAAATTGTAAGAAATCCTAGATTATAATTGTAATAAGAAAGAAGAAATAAAATATAAATTAAGAATTTTATAAAAACATTTATTTAAACATGTATTTAATTATTGTTGCAACAATTTTTGAAATGTAAGTAAAGAAGTTCTTTAGAATCGTTATTTTTTTAACTCGATGAAACGAAAAAGCGAGACGATAGAGGCGCCGTTCCCAGATATATCCGAGGTTTTCTAGGGTGCAGAGATCAAATTTGGGATAATTTTTGAAATCCAAGATGGCCGCCGTGCAAATTTATGATTTCAACAATATGGATATCGTATCCGAGGTTCACGAGGGTGCAAAGAACGAATTTGGGATCATTGCGCGTAACCGAAAATCGTGACGATGAAGAAGTTTCACTTCAAAAACTTACCGACGTTTTGAGAACCTCCTCCTTTTTTGAAGTCGGTAAAAAGAGTGGCCGTTAATGTTTTCACGAACTCAACTTTTTCCGAACATATGGTAAATTCAGTAATTTAAAAGAAATATTTATAGTGACTATTCAAAGCGCTTAGCTTATGCCTAATTGAATTAAGATTATTTGACTTACTTTGAATACTTATAACATCATGTGGCGTCGTACATTATAGCCTCCTATCAATATCTACCAATAAACACAAAAAACTATCCCAGTGGAGGACTCGGTATATAATACATTCATAGCTGGCAGCATATTTTTTTAATGGCGGCTGTTTTGTTTACAAAATATTTCGCTGTTTTGATAAATGTATTAGCTTAAATTAAAAGTTGTGAAATAGTATTTAGGTGTGAAATGTGATTTTATTATCATAATTTTTATTATAAAACGCTTTATAACACCCTTTCACTGCACAGTAAGTCATTTTTCAATTAAATTTCGCGCACTGATTATCCTCGAAGTTGACAGAATGACAGTGACGCGGCGGGAAACGTATGTGGTCATAAACGACCACAATACCACATTGAAACTGCTTCATTTCGCTTTGGCCTACTCACGTTCTGAGCATTATTATTTAATCTAAGATTCGACCTATGGTGCAAAAGATAAAAATCACTGCCACCAGCGCCGGCACCTATCCGGCAGTAACGTTACTATGTTTATCGGAGTTGTCATGTCACCCTTATAATTATGTTTGCAAAGTTACTTAAAAGAACATTTATGTTAGATTTAGGTAAATTTGTAAATTTATATATTCTCTTTTATATATTTTATGACGGTACAAGGTTCCCGGCATGCGTGTGCGTTAGTTATATATTAGGTATATGAGCGCTAAATATAAATTATATAATATATAAATTATCGAAGTGTTTTACTTATTTTATGTATCAGATTGGCATGATTGGACAAGATTACTCGATAAATTTAATGGATGTTCCCAACAATTTGTTGATGTGTTTTTTTAAATTGTTTATAAGCAAACTGTGTTCGTTCTTCGTCTCAGTGTCATTGATTCATAGATATAGATAATTGAAGATGAAAATAAAAGTATAAAAGATTTACGGCCGGAATTTATTGGAACTTCTTTCCTCGCACAGCCACTTTGTGGAATCAATTACCGGCTGCAGTTTTTCTAACCGATACGACTTAAGGACCTTCAGGTTTACTCCCAAATAAAAGCCCGGCAACTCGTTTCTTGACCCTTGGTGTTGCGGATGTCCATGGCCGGCTGCCTCACCTCTTGCCCATTTGCCGCCTCTTTTATAAAAAAGCGGCAGAAAAAAAGTGATCATATTTATATTAATATCCTCTTTGGAATATATTCAAATTCAAACTACAACACTTTTACCACAGAGTAGAGATGGATACTTAATACGTATTATCTTTTACTCAAACGTCAAAATCTACCACACGATCAAAAAGATATGCCTCAGACCTGAGAATAACGCAAGAAACACGGCACGGTATTTTTTTATATTGCATTTGAGTAAAGTTTCACTACATTCCCAATGTGTGCCAAACTTTTACCTGACAACATTTTTAAAATCTCTTTTGACTCTCGCATACTATGTGTTTTGTACATTTTCTGTAATCAATAAAGCATACTCTAGGAAATAATATTTAAAGGGTTTTTATAAACAAACTTTAATACCACCATTCTAAATAATTAAGTATAAAATTAAATAGAACAATTTGCTAACCTTTTAAGGTTAAATTTCAAGTAACACAATGACTAATATTCGAACAGAAATCAGGCAGAATAACGCTCTAACACGTCAACGGTTGCAACGTAACCTGCGGAAGTTTGTCGACACCAGACAGACAGCGCTTTTTACAGACATTTTCCCCTGTCCACCGGTCACTGTTTACAATACGTTGTCCAAGAAAAGACTTAGAAGTAGATGTTTATTCAATTTTCTCTGCTGTCTTTCAGAAGAGCATATAAAGATTACTTAAGTCTCGATATAATCGCGCCTATTTCTACCTAACCCAACACTTTTATCCATATTTGCTCAACAACTTTTTATCCTTTTAACATGACTAAACCATTTCGATAGACTGGCAACGCAACGGTGATTCCTCTGCTCTTATAAGAGAACACGGGTGGTCTTTATTACATAAAAAAATGATGCAACTTGATCACATTCTTACCCATTATCAATGTAATGTATGCTGACCCAGGTTGTAATTATTGATAATAGTTTCCCTAGTTATAATAACTAACAGAGAATTAGCAAAGTCAAACAATTTAAGCTTAATTAAAACAGTATTTCCCAGTACTGGTAAACGCGATAATAATAAACTAATTATAAATGCGTCACGACACACGCAAATCCCAGTTTATATTTTTGCACATAACTATTGTATTTACCTTATTATCAAAATAAGGTAAATACAATAGGTAATTAGATAATTTAGACGTATAAATGATCAAATGTAAATATAATATTTTGAGTTCTATTGACTCTTTTAACAGCGGCTTTGCACACAATCTGCATTGATTTCAGATTTAGCTGCTTCATATATTATAAGTAAAATTACAACAATATGGAGGCATTTCCAAGGTTCTTGGTATGGCAGACAAACAATTTGGGATAATTTTGGAAATCCAAGATGGTCGAGGCGCATATCTATTATTGCAACAATTTGGAATCGTTTCAATATGAATTCGATATTATGAATCTTATTACTTCTTATCTATCTACTAATCTTGTTAGCTAAAGTAGGTATTTCTTTAAAAGGTGTTACGAGGTGAATCTTCTATACTCCTCTTTTTTCTGTTGTAATAATTGGTATAGTAGTCCATGTCGTGTCTCTTTCTTTGCCTTTTACGGTCATGGATTGACTGTTAAACTGTCAACCAGTGAAAAAAAAACTTTTCCAGCTTGGTTGTAAGCTGTGGAATAACCTTCCCTGTGCGGTGTTTCCAGGACGATATGACATGACCTTCAAAAAAAGCGCGTACTCCTTTCAAAATGGCCGACAATGCTCCTGTCATTCCTCTGGTGTTGAAAGAGAATGTGGACGGAGAGAGAATGTGAATGAGACGCACATCATTGTTGCTATCCCGTATCTATGTATCTGATAAGGTACATGTAGTGAATAACACCTGCGAGATCGAGTCAGAAATGAGGATATATGAGATCCAAAGTCACCGACATAGCCCAAATGATTGCGAAACTGAAGTGGCAGTGGGTAGGGCACATAGTTCGCCGGACAGATGGCCGTTGGGGCAGCAAAGTCCAATGGCGACGTACTGGAAGACGCAAGACAGAAGCTCCCCCCACAAGATGGATGATAGAAGATCACCGGAGTACGTTGGATAAGGTCAACGCAGGACCGACCGTGGAGACCTTTGGGGGAGGCCTTTGCCCAGCAGTGGACGTTTTGCAGCTGATGTGATGGATAACCTAGAAAGCTTTTAGAGTCTGCATACTACACAGCATAAATTAGCGTATCAGCTCAGGCAATATCAAGAAATACCTATGCGTTCTCGCACACCGCTCAAGATGTGTGACAAGGCATATAAATCTCAATTTTGCTTGTACCGAGATTTTAGCAACGGGTCTTAGGTTTAATATGCTGCAATTTCGTTACATTCATATAAATGTTTTTCTCTTCTGATTCTGGGGATGAAACAAATAACCGTTTAGATAAATTATGATTAATGTAAACAATGGAGTGTAGGTTTCATATTTGTTAATTTTGCTTATGGTATAAACTAATTCAGGTGTCATTTAACATCAAGTTCACCCTGCCTTCATGTGGCGACGACTACATAAAAATATTTTTTCGCTCAAGTTTCAAAATAGTAAAACAACAGTAAATAAATTAAAGCTCTTTATGGCAGTTCCGAATAATTTTAAGGTATATAAGTATACAACTTTCATTAAAACTATATATCTTAATATAATTAAACTATTATAAAATCTAACTTATATCTACTAACTTAAATTTAAATCACTTTTCGTCTGCGTTGGGTTTGATGCTTATAATAATGAATATTTGGTGAAAATATTCAAAAAAATTAAAATAGTAAAATTTGGCAGTCGGCCATGTTAACTGAAGCAATGAATGTCGCTTCAAATGTCGGTTGTTATTATAAAGTGTATTCTTAGACGTGACGTCATAATCGGCCATTATTAATTATTACACTTATTAATATTGTCACAACCTTATTTTTTCCTGAAATATTTATTTTCAAAAATAGTAGACATGTACCGACAGTATAAAACTATAAATTATTGAGATTTTGCAAGAATTTACACAGTATATTATATACATGAAATTAATTTAGTTCCAGTTTATTAGATTAAGTATTTGAGAGCATCCAGATATTGCTGTTTTTTAAACTAATCCACTTTGAAATAATACGATTTTAGAATATTAAAAAACAACTCATCAAAATTTTTAATTGTTAAGTACAAGATATTTTATCTTTAATTAAGACTTTTAAAAGATTCAAACGCATCAAACAATAACAAATCCCTATTACTACCTTTTTTTTCATTTTTTTTTTTTTTTTTTTCATAAGTAAATAAAAATTATAGTTACTAATTAAAAATTAATTACACGAAATTATATGTACATCACCTTTTTGGAATAAGTCTTGTGGGTTTTTATAAATACTATAAAACCTTAAAATACACTATTCAGGATAACACAATCACATATATACTATATTTAATTGACATAGTAAAACATATCTAATAATCTAGGTAGCCTCATTTTGAATGAATTTGATAAATAACATTTAAGATGATTCGAAATACTAAAGTTATTCAATAATTGTAAGCATGGAAGTTTTTACGTCAGACATAAACGAATGATAATGGGGTCCACTTGATGGTAGGTAATGCGCCATGCTCTTTGGATGTCCCCCCTCCGCATCTTTTACCCAGCCATTCAACATTCCTTTAACTGACTAGTGTAACAAAATGATATCTTCAATGCCAATAAAATAATAATAGTACTTACTATGGAAACACAATAAACAACAATTAAATGAATCTTTTAACAACAATCACTTTGGTATAGTCACTGCAATTATTCTCATTAAAAAATGTATTTTCGGCTTTTGCTAAAGAATTATAAAACTCTGGTACATATTCTACCGCGTCTGTACATTCCAATTGGACACGGATTTCTTCCCCCACTGATCATTGGTTTGACGTTTTTACGTAAGAATAGTGTGCGTTTCTTTCTATTATTTTCAATACAATTACTGCAGGGCAGTAATGGCGATAGTTCTCCAGGTAAGACAGGATAACGTTCGTGATCTTCCACCATCTCTGGCATTTCCTCAAGAAACTTTCGCATATCCTCAATGTCTTGATCCGTCGCGACATTCTGGCACTCGCATTCCTCGCATAATACAAGTGTTAAAAGTGACAGTAAAATTACGCGGGAAAACACAGTCGCCATTTTAGACGCCATTTTGCTTCGACAGTTTGATTGTGTGTGATTCTGGTGATTCCCTAAGCCGTCTTATATAAATGGCCTATGAGTCAAGATGAGTCATAGTAGCTAACTTTTAAAGGTTAACGTACACTATAGCTATGCTGCGTTGAACCTTTTCTAAAATAAATCTTATTGTTTTCATAAACATTTACATAACGTGTATTGAAATTTACTTTTCAGGGATTAATCCGGGACAATGAATGCGTGAATTACTTAATAAGTCGTTACTGGATAATTTGGCGCGCAGGTATTTTTAATTTTAAATGTAAAATTATAAAGTTACTGATTAAATAACGTGTTATTAATCTGAATAGTCAGTTATTATGAACATTTATAAATTATATTGTGTATCATGGTTGCAGTGAAAGTTAAGTTACTTGTTACTCACGAAATATTATGTAATCAGGACCGTTAGTCGGAACGAGTAATATAATTTATAATTTTTTTCTTACAAAATATTATATTGATTTTATTGTTATAACACCAAATTCTTCAATCGATATCACACATACACATTAAAAGTTTAAGGAGGATTTAATTTACTTACGAATTAAAAAGACTCCCTTAGGCGCCTTGAACTGTCTTTACCCGAGTGTTTGTTACATAGCCGAGTGTTGCGGCACATTAACCGTTCAGAGTCATTCAAAACTCACGAAACAAAGTTCTCAGTGCGCTTAAAGAATTTACACATCAGACCGTTTCGCAGACTTTTTGTACTCCACATTCGTAAGATTTATGAACTTATTTATTTTTCGATAGACAATTTCTTTCTTTCTTTATTCTACGTAGAATTTTTACAATACAATAATTAAAACACCATTCGAAAATACTCCTTAGATTTGAGAAGAGCAGTCACAAGAGAATCAGCGTGCCTGTTTTAAATTGCATTTGAATTAATTTCATTCATTAAATAGTCTAAATGCTACCGCACCATTGCCAAGGTATGGTATTATTTACAAACTCACATATGCTATAGCAATCTTTCCCGCACAAACGTTCTTTAACAATAATTTTATATTTTGCGATACCTGTAAGTACATTGTATATTTTCTAGGATCCCATTGTAAAAACCATATACTTGCTCAAGTTACTAAATCGAATTAGCTGAGAAAATACCGCATAGGCGCTATGCAATGCCGCATGGCATCGTTCAAGTGGAGTCTAACCCTAACTATGACGTACAATATCTTTTTTTTCGTGGTCTGTGGTTTGATAACATAATGTGATGTAATTGTAACGTGCAAATGCCTTAATGATATTTCAATTACTAATTTGTTACGCCGTATTACGGATAAACTCAACCTTTTTCAGTGACAGCCTTGTTTGCTTATAATTATTGGTAATGTGGTTTCTAATGAATGATGACTAAATGCAACTTCTGTTACAAGGACTTATCATAAGATGGCCCGTTGATGATAATTCCTCCGCTTATTGTGAAAAAAAGTAATAACTAATTATTTAAAATTTTATAAGCATACTACGACTAAAGTGTTATTAAGTAACAAACAATTGTATTTTATTGTATTTATTTGTCATTTTGAAGATATCTTAAAATATTATATAAATACGTTTTTAAGGTAAAATGCGAATTTTTTTTGTAATTTAATCACAATATTCGTATATTAAAGTAAAAAAAAAATTGAAAATCATATAAAAAACATCTTAAAATAGGGATCAATTTGACAAACTTTTAGTTCATTGTTTAAGTTTTATTTCCCGTAACCGATTTTAACCGTATATCATGCCAAATATAGACAAAGAATTTTTTTTGTAATTTAATCACAATATTCGTATATTAAAGTAAAAAAAAAATTGAAAATCATATAAAAAACATCTTAAAATAGGGATCAATTTGACAAACTTTTAGTTCATTGTTTAAGTTTTATTTCCCGTAACCGATTTTAACCGTATATCATGCCAAATATAGACAATTAATACGTCTAGATAGAGTCTCTTGCTGTTAAACAACTGATGAAAACAGGCCAGGAATATTAATTTTGTGTGCGTGACAAGCTACGTCTTACACTCGCGACTTGTATGACATTTTGTGTTAGTGGGCGTGAATTTCTCAAAATAGAAGTTAGTTCTAATCTTAATTTTTTTTGACGTTTTCACAGCTGTCATAGTCTATCTAGACGTATAAAATATGATCTAAGATATAGACATATTTTTTTAACGAGTTCAATATCTATACAAAAAGTCACGAGGCAAAAAAAATCTTTTCAAGAGGTTTTATGTTTAAGTTTTATTTAATGTACATACCATAATATATTATCTTTATACATTTAAAAATTCGTGTCACGTTGTTTGTCGCCGATGAACTGCTAAAATACTAAACGATTACAAACGATTTTAATCAATTTTGTGTGCAGTTTGATCCAACTTGAGAAATAGGATAGATAGATTTTTATTTTCAATCGTGACCCTAAAAGTACTTATTTTTTTTTTTTTTTTTTCTGTCATACTAATTATATTCGTAATTAACGTCATTATAATTATATTTGTAAATGTTACAACAGAAGAAGACAGGAAATATCTATTATGCAATAGATTATAAAATTAGTTTAACGTTTTATTACTTAATTTCAGGATCACTCGTAGGGCTAATTCGATTGCCTGAAAATTTATTTAAAATCGATCCAGTCGTTTTAGCATCCATAAAGAATAAACACACCTCTACATTTATTGTTTCAATATTTATTGATGATTCATTAAATATTATTGCACAAGTATTGTTGCCATCAGAAAAATGTAATTTCTTAAATTCTTAGTCAGCTAGTCAGTTCTATTTTACATAGAATGATTATTCATTAGAAAATAAACACTTACACTTTTTACAGGTCAAGTCATTATCAGGTTCTTGATTTTCTCTTTTAATCCTATTTTTTGAAGATTATTATTACCATTTGATATTCTATTTATAATCATTCATACTACTTGAAAATATTGAAATTTTTATTAAATAAAATAATTATTGAGGACAAGAAATTTAAGGTTATTGAATATTAACGAATGTGGCTGTATGGGCTCGAACCCTTTGCCTGTCCTAATAATGGACGAAGAAACACCAAATCAACAAATTGCACAAATGTCAGAAAATTTCTGAAAACTTTTATCTAATACAAAAGTAATATTAAATAAACGAAATATAAACTTGGAGACTTTCAAAAAATATTACTGAGCATCTTGAAATATTTTTTTAAAACCATTTTAAGACTATAAATATTTTCTGACTGAGTTTTAAGTACTGTCCGTTACTTCCGTTAGAAAGTATTACTGAGTTAGTCCCATCGCGCCTAAAGAAGTTTTACTTCAAAACACTTGGAGATTTAAAAAAAAAATATCACTGACCAATTTGAAAATTTTTTAAAATCATTAAATTATTACGGCTTAATAAAATTCTTTTAATTGACTTTTGTACTGAGCGGTACTTCCGTCAGAAAAAAATTTTGAGTTACCCCCAAGTCGCACCTAAAGAAGTTTTACTTCAATAATCAGCATCACAACACAACACCTTTACATCAGTCTATAACACTACATCAAAGAGTGTGTAAATACTACGTAATAAGAGGCGGGACTTCCTAAGTAAAAATTGAAATATAGTTTAGTATGAAACGTGCAGTCATTTGACATAAGTTTGAAATAGTAGTAATAACAGTATGGCGATTGGCGACGAAGTATAATCCGGCTAAGTTTGAAAGCGAACAGTTGCTTAAAACGTAGTGGATTTCGGCTATCTCCGTTTTTTACAAGATAGCCGTCATCTGTCAATCTATCAATGACTGCACGTTTTATACAATCGCTTTTTTCTTGAAGAGTTTCGCTAGGCTGCTGTTTGCGGCCTGTATGATTTAAGCCGTTTTAAAATTTTTTGATGTACTCCAGCACAAAAAAAAATATGTAAAAAGCAGTACAGAGAGACACAGTTAATGATGACATTGGTCTTATTTGAAAATAATTTTGATCATAAAACTAAGTAGAAAACAGTCGAGAACGTTTGTATCGATAAATGGCTACAAATGTTTCTTTTTAAATACCGGTTAATACTTCTTTAATAACGCTTCTGTGATCCCTTTGGTGTTGCTATTGACCATGGGAGACGATTGACTAAGTGAAAACTTCTTAGAATCAAAAACTTGAAAGCATCGCTTTGGGTATTTAAGAGATATTTAATAAATTATTTTTATTTAAAATAACTCTTATAAACGTACTAATATAGTCATAAATTATTTTTAAAACTTTTTGTCTTTATCTTACCTTTTATACTTTATACCGTAATTTTAAACTTGAAGTAACTTTTCATTGCGTTTAATAATAAGACAGAAATTGTATATTAATTGAGAATTTATGTGACACTTGTAATAATATGTGTATATTTTAGAGTTTAAAGTAGAAGGTGTTTAAAGTTTAAACAGTATCTAAGGATATTATAAAGTTATGGTTTTTATTTAAAAAAAGCATGGTCTGCCACTGCATGATCGACCAGCCTATCCCTCACTCATGATGAATGGACCAGCAATCGCTCCTTTACTATGTCTTATTGAGGAGAATTACCCACTCCACGGCGCTGCCACGAGTAATGGAATGTAAGTGAAATGCAATGTAAAGTTCCTGTAACTGTAAAATTCCGATCACTAAGATATTCTTGATTTTTACCAGATTCTTTGCACAGGATGCTCCGGCTAGATTATGGGTACGACATGTCTCAAAGTGACGATCGCAGTTGTAGAGCCGCTCAGAATTTTTGGGTTTTTCAAGAATCCTGAGTGCGTTGTTATGGTCAGGGCGTATCAATAACCACCAGCTGAATATCCTGCTCGTCTCGTCCCTCACTGTCATAATAAAACTTATAATAAAAAACGCATATCAAAGAAAAGTGACCATGTTGAAGCTGTACTTTTTTCAGAACGAATACAGTTAAGTTCATGAGTTTTTCATTAAATTTAGTTAGTGATAGCAATAACAATAAATATTATGTAGGTTGGGCAGCTCGAATTGTATTAGTGGTATAAATAAAACGATAAAATAACATTACTATTGGGTAGGAAGAGGCGTGTCGGTGACGTCACTACAATATACATCTATAATACTCAAGTTTTTATTGGAAGATGGCCGCATTTCAAATGAATTTATTTTAAAAAGGCTACTGGAAACTAAAAAAAGTGAATATTTCATAGTGTGGGAGGCTCCTTTGCACAGGAACCCGGCTAGATTATGGATACCACAACGGCACCTTTGCAGAAATGTGTAAGCATTGTTGTGTTACGGTCTGAAGGCCGCTGAAAAGTGAACTTACTGGGCAAATGAGACTAAACATCTTATGTCTTAAGGTGACGAGCGCAATTGTAGTGCCGCTCAGAATTTTTGGCAAGAATCCTGAGCGGCACAGCATTGTAATGGGCAGGGCGTATTTAATCACCATCGGCTGAACGTCCTGCTCGTCTCGTCCCTTATATGCATACAAAAATATGCTGATACTGTAAATATAGAATTAAATGAGTGGCAATAAGTTCCTTGTCACTTATTTTTATTAAAGCTCATCTTTTCCAAAGTGGTGGTAAAAAGCTCTGACATTCATTAGTGTCGTTATGACATACTAGCTGACCCGGCTAACGTTGTTTTGCCATATAAATTGTATTGATCTTTTGCTTGCTAGTTGCTAAGAGATGGCGCTAGTTGTATTCATTAGTAACAATCACACTTCTTTCATATTTTGTATAATTCACACTATAGTTTTATAAATTATAGCCTATTTGTTATTCTGGTGTGTAAGCTATATTATTGTAAAGTTTCATCAAAATCTATTCAGTAGATTTTGCTTTAAAGAAGTTCAAACATACATCCAGGCATACAAACTTTCACATTTATAATATTAGTAGGAAGTGAATTATATTCTTTAATTGTTTCAATTTCTTTCTTACTTTCCTTATTTTTTTACTTTATTTTTTTCTTTCATGTGCCAGCTGCTTAATTACCTAACCGATACCACTTTCCTTCAGGTCTAGAACTAACTCGTATCCCAAGGGCCGGCAGTGCTTCTTTTGCACATTGTAGTATGGATTGCCATGGGTGGCAGGTACTTTCCAATAGGTGTACCATTTGCCCATTAGCCTACTCTTTTATAAAATAAAACCAAACGATGACGATGATACTTTATTTTTTATTATTATTAATCACTCACTTATTACGTAGGCAAAGGTCATACCTGTTTAAGATCTCTCCGCGAATTAAAAGGCATAAAGGCATAAAAAGCATTTATTTTCTCAAAATTGATTCCTTTAGAATTCTTTTTGATGTCATTTCTTATACTACTAGATACTACTACCGCTTCGGAAACAAATGGCGCTCTGAGAGAGAAGAAGCGGCGCAAGAAACTCTCCCAGCATTCTTTTTTTTGCGCTCTTTTCAATAAAAATATACAATATTGTACAGTCGCTATAAAATAATCACAATCTAGTCCCAGGCTGTCCGATCATTTAGATATTCAGCAGTGGAGTAATAGGATTTACGACAGAGTCATTTTTTTATGACACATTTAAATTTATTTATAGATAATGCCTGAACAGTGGCTGGGACTTTATTATAGAAGTGTATACATTTACCCTTAAAGCTATTATGTATCTTATGAATTAACCACGAAGATGACCTTTACAAGGTAATCGGACGGAATTCATTTATTGGGTTTTTAATATCTTCGTGCCTTACATTTTACAAAGTATAAAAATATACTTTTATTCTTATAACTCGAGCTATCTGCAAAAGTTCCTCCAACATACATAGTTCTACCCGTTTCGAAGACTGACCGGAACAAAAAGACCAACGCGTAGAAATTAAAAAAAAATGTTTTCTGGTAACATTCATATTTTCGAATAACTCATAGAGATCAAGATATCATTTTTGCAGGATAACCGATTTTTGATTTGGAAGAGAAGGACAAACGAGCCAACATACGGGTCATTAGAATTAATGTGATCTCCGCGGCCATACTCTCATGTAAGACCAGAGGAATCATAGGAGCGTTGTTGACTTCTCAACGCAACGAAAAAAAAAAAATAAATCTGAAAAATTTGGGGTTAATAACCATCACAGGCATTAGGTACATGAGTAGTGTTTCCAGGACGATACGATATGAGTATATTTTAGTGAACAACGGTGAGCAATTACATGATCACTCCGCTTATTATGTCTTCTTAATTGCGGCTTTTCCGCTGTTTGACAAAGGACTTATCTGGTGCAAAAAAAATATCTGACTCGGGGCAAAAAAAGGAAAAGCCTCAAACGATCCTCTTCTTACTTCACCGTAAGCTTGTGTGACATCAAGGGGTGTCCACTTTTATCTTCAAATGGCAAAGCCTTGCTCTTTTTGACTGAGACACAGATTTCTAAGCTAGAGCACTTCTTTAAACCGCGTGTTTCGTTCATTAGCTACTGCGAAAACAACCCATGATACATCATGATCACAAGAATGTTATGAAGTCTGGAGCAACACTCAGAGCTTAACCTACTCCAAAACCCTGATCCAAGCCTTCAACAAGTAGGCTGTGCATAACGCAGGGCTAAGTAGGGACAACTTATGCATTCTAACCAGGACACTAATGGGGCACTGCAGATTAAAGAAATACCTCTCAATCCTAGGCCTCAGAGATTGCAGAGCGTCTAGATTCTATAATAATGCAGATAAACCCCCTCACACATCCTCTGAATGTGGTCCTTTAATGCGTAAACGTAGCATCTTTTGGGAAGTCCAATTCTCCAACCACTTGACATACGTCAGCTCACTGCAAAAAATATAATAAGAACCATGAAAAGAATCAATCTCTGGTGAAAGTTATTCTTGACTCATTACTTGCCATTGAATTCGACACTTACAATAGTCTCTTTATCAACGTCAATCGTTATTTTTACGGAAGATATGTCATGGACAGCTTCCGAAGTGAGGGGACTTACAGGATTGTTCATCTGTACCGTAGTAATTATTGTTTTTTCATCACTAGAATTTAGAATTATTAAAACTAGCAAAATACATTACCGAAGCAGACTATCTCAAAATTCACCAAACAAATCGAACTAAGCACAAGATTGTAACCTCAGATGAAATTTAAACCATCCCTAATCAATACATTACACACACATAAAAATCTTCTAAGACAAGCCACCCTAATAATTAGTTTAACAGTGTCCCCCCCCCCCACGCCTCCTCGACCCCCCGGATTACATGTGAATGTGTGCTTCGAGAAAAATATAACGGCAAATTGGAAATCGTATTTTCCTTCATATACAATGCGTTATTATTAGTTTTAATGGTATTACGGCCTTCCTGCCGGTACATAGTTATCGTGTGATGTATTCTGTTTCGTGGTTGTATTTGGTAGTAATTGACGATAATATGTGTAAGCATAAGTCAAGGCTTATATCTATTATTTCGTTCGGAGTGTAATCGTCGTGAGATTTATATATATAGCAAAGGGCGTGCGCGGAACTAGGAAGTGATAGCTCTGAAGTACACACGGACCTGTCGGCGTTCGCGCTTTGCCAATGAAAATTTCACGCAGTGCGGGTGATGTGTGAAGACTCATTTATTTATAGTGAAATTTGTTCCAAACTTAAGTACATCATTTCAGCCGGAAGAAGTCCACTGCTAGACAACGGCCACTTCCCAAAAGATATTTGGTCCTGCGCTGAAGTATTTCATATCCTACTAATATTATAAACGCGAAAGTTTGTAAGAATGTATTGTTGCATGTTATTTACTCTTTCACGCAAAAACTTTACATGAAACTTTACAATTATACAGTTACAATGTTTGCATTTTACATATTGCAGTGTCTCCGTTAGAGATGTTCTTCTCTCTTGTACGCATTGTTTGTCTGTTCGCTAGTTTATTGTAATATAGTAGGTTTCACCAGTTATATCGTATAATGATTTCATGTCAGTTCACTGCGGTTTGAAATATATGTCAATACGGTGTTTTCTCCATGTTTTAGGGTTCCGCGTAACTTATTGTTAATACTCTGCTTTCTGAGTTTCACAAACCGCAATAGCATTCTGATTTTATGCCAGAGTGTATATTATTAATATTACCGCTACCGGTATGTAATAAAAAGGATGATAAATTTCCAAGGATGAAAATAGCCTATAAATATATAATAATATATACAGCCTAATAATATATATAGTCGCTTGTTAAGGTTTGTAATCGATTACAGTTTGATATTGTTCATAGATGTCGCCCTAAGCCATCAAGGACGCATTATCTAAGTTTATTATAGAACTGTGACCTTACTTATTATGGTACTGGTGAATATACTGCCGCTACGCCTATTCCTGCCGTACGCACGGCGACGCCTGCAACGGCGAATCATACCGCGCAAGCGCCTCACCCACGTCAGCCACGATATCCCGCCACGCAGCCTGGTATACCCGTGGGGCGTTTCCCCTCGCCTCCTCATAGAGGAGAACACAGAACCTCGGCACGAACACCACCGAGTATGCCGACCCTGTCGCCAGGCTCTCCAATGGAGACCGCGACAAGCCCAACATACGCGGCTACTACCGCGTCCAAAAAGACGCCGACGACGGGCGACATCCGCCGCCTCCGCCACCGCTACCGCTGCGAGCGCCGCCACCACCTCAGCCACTCCGACCACCAAAGCGACCAGTCGCTACCCACCGCTGATTGTGGAGGTGCTTCCCGACTGGCCGACGCATTTCCGGGAGCTCAAAAAGCTACTCGGCCACACACCTAACGGACGCCCGTTTGGCAAAGGCGTCCGCTTCATCCCCAAGTCGGACCAGGAGTTCCGACATATCCAGCGCTACCTCACGCAGCTGGAAAGTGTCGCTGGAATCTCCTGGTTCTGCTACTCGCTCCCCGCGGAGAGGAGCGCTAAGGTAGCAATACGGGGCCTGCCGGCAAACACAGAGCCGGCACAAGTGGACGCGGAGCTGCGTGAGCTCGGATACGTCCCGGAGCACGTGCGCGCGATCCCCGCGCGCCCAGGCAGACCGGGATGTCTGATGTTCGTGCAACTCCAGCGTACGCCAAATCTCATCCCGGGTATATATGAGGTGCACGAGCTCCTCTGTATGCCCGGGATCACCATCGAGGCGTGGCGCGGCAGAAAGGGACCAGCGCAGTGCCATCGCTGCCAGCAGTTTCGGCACTCCTCGCACAACTGCCACCGGCCCATTGCCTGTGTGCGGTGTGGGGACAACCATCCTGCACGAGAGTGCCAGCGCCCCAGGGAGGACCCGCCGACGTGCGCCAACTGTGGTGGCGCGCACACGGCGAACAACGCAAACTGCCCGGTGTTCCGCAAAGAGACGCGCAACCGCCGGGCGGGCACCATCGCACGCACCGCCTCAACAGCGCGCGCGTATCCTCCCACTGCCCACGCATTAGAGGCCGACGCGCCCGGCTCGCTCATGGCTGTCGCCAACCAGCCACGGCAACCGGTTAAACGCCGACGCAAACGCGGGAAACGCGCTCAAGCGCGCCAAGGCGCCCTACCTGCCGCACCACCTACTGCGACACGCGCTGCTGCGCCCGCCGCACTGCAGCCTACCGAGCGCAGTACGAAATCGTCCAAGCCCACCGTGGTCGCCGCCCCCGCAGGGGGGACGAAGGCGAAGCGAGTGACGCCGCTGGACCCGCGACTCACCAAAGTTATCAGCACATTGAATCATGTGCTGATGGCCATCCAGGAGCAGCGTGACCCTATTCCGCTGATCCTGGGTTGCATCACGGAGCTCTGCACCTTTTATGGCTGAGCTCCGCATCGTGTTTTGGAACGCCGACGGGCTTTCATCACAAAAAGCCCGTCTCTTCAAGACTTTGCTTTCTCAGCGTCGAGTGGACATCGGCCTGATCAGCGAGACTCACCTCAGACCGGTAGACAAGTTGAAGGTTTCCGGATACTACGTCTACCGGGAGGACCACGCCTCGCCGATCGGGACTGCTTACAGGGGATTAGCAGTCTTGGTCCGTCGGAACGTCATTCACCAACTGCTGCCAGTACCTCAACTGCAGACGTCGTATGCCCTAGGCGTGGAGATCTGCATCGAACATCAGCCCACCCGTGTGTTCGCTTTCTACAAGCCGCCGCAGAACCGACTCGCAGTGGCTGATGTCCACACCTTGTTGGACTCGCTGCTGCCCACGATTGTCGCGGGTGACTTCAACGCGAAACACACGGCGTGGAACTCCAATATCGTGAGCCCAGATGGCAGACGCCTCCTGGACGACGCAGATCGCCACGGTTACCAGGTGCTAGGACCAGAGGTCCCGACGCACTACCCGTACTGTGCAGCCCACATGCCAGACGTCCTTGACATAGCCGTCACGTGCGGCCTAGCTGCCGCACCGTCGTTAGACGTTCTGGATGACCACCTCATCTCCGACCACCAAGCAGTCCTTTTGACGCTGAAGACAACCCCGATGACGACATCGCTGCCTTCTCCGAAGCATCGCCAGGACTGGCGAATCTTCGCCGAACACATGGCCGAACATTCGCCATCCTTTAGAGTAGAGAGCCCTGCAGACGTTGATCGACTCGCCACGGACTTCAGCGCAACAGCGTCCAATGCGCTTCTTGAGTCCAGACTCGACGCTGCATCTACTCGTAGACAACCCCAGCTCCCTGCCTACATACAAGCGATGATCGAGGAGAAGAGGAAGCTGCGAAGGCAATGGCAAAACCTGCGGTGCCCTACCATGAAGACGCGGCTGAACGCTCTGGCTGCCAAGATCTCAGACGCACTGGAGACAGTTGCAGACGAATCCTGGCACTCCGCCATTGAGCGAGCCGGTGACGACTGGTCTGGCATGCACCGCCTATGCCGCCAACTCTCCGGGAAGCCCTCCCCGATTAGACCCCTCATGGCCAGTGACGGAACCCCACGTTACCGAGCTGAGGATCGAGCGGAGATATTTGCGGACTACCTGGAGACGCAGTTTACACCCAACCCGACCGCAGATGTGCAGCACGTGGAGACCATCGAGCGACATGTGAAGAACTACTTCGAGTCGCCGATAGTACCGACAGAAGACCCCGTCGTGTTCTCCCGCGGACAAGTCCAAAGGATGATTCGGCGAACTAGACTGCGCAAAGCACCCGGCCCTGATCGAGTCACCAACGAAGCCCTGCGTCACCTACCTCCGCGAGCAATCGCGACTCTGACGCGGCTCTTCAACGGAATCCTCCGTACCGGGCACTTTCCATCATCGTGGAAGCTCGGCCGAGTCATCCTGATTCCCAAGCAAGGCAAGAACATCATGCTGCCTGGGAGTTACCGTCCCATCACTCTTCTATCCACCACCTCGAAAGTCTTCGAGAAGCTACTGTTGCTGCACATCACGCCGCATCTTCAGCCACGCGACGAACAGTTCGGTTTCCGTGCCGAACACTCCACCACTTTACAAGTGACGAGGGTACTGCACCATCTCGCTACCGCCCACAACAAGCGAGAGCAGTTTGTTGCAGTATTCCTCGATATGGAGAAGGCGTTCGATCGCGTCTGGCACGCCGGCCTCGTGTACAAGCTGTCCACGTCTACTACTCCCCGCCGAGTAGTTAAGACTGTGGTCACCTTTTTGGAAGACAGACGTTTTCAAGTGGCGGTTGAAGACGCTCTGTCCACGGAGCGCCCCATCCGAGCTGGTGTGCCCCAGGGAAGCTGCCTGTCGCCCGTCTGCTACAGCAGATACACGGACGACATTCCAGTCGCCGACGGCGCCATTTTAGCGCTGTATGCTGACGACGCGGCGTTCATTACCACCTCGCTGAATGCCCCGCATGCAGCGCTGAAGATGCAGCGAGCACTGGACGCGATTCCCACCTGGCTGAAGGACTGGAGACTCAAGGTCAATGTGGCGAAGACTCAGGCGATTTCCATCGGGCGGGCGCGCCTATTGCCGCCCCCGGTGTCACTCATGGGCGAGACCGTCGTATGGTCCCCCAAGGCCAAATACCTCGGCGTGACCATCGACAGGACACTCTCGATGCGGCCCCATGTTAAGAACGTGGTTGCCCAGACGCGCGCCGCACGGAACGTTCTCCGACCCGTGCTGGCGTCCCACCTGCCTCTCCGTACGAAGTTGTGCGTATACAAGGCGTACGTTCGCACGCGACTCACCTACGCTGCCCCCGCCTGGTTTGCGCTGACAAGCGAGACGGGTCGCAAGTCGCTGCGAGTACAGCAGTCGCTGACGCTCCGCACCATCTCCGGAGCACCACGCTTCGTACGAAATCAGGTCATCTCCAGAGACCTGCGCATGGAAAGCCTGGACGACTTCGTTCGTCGCCTGAGCACCTCTATGTTCGCGCGCGCCGATGGAGCGCGATCCCAGCATTTGCGTGGCATCGCGCCATACCATCGACGACCGCCGGACAGAAGAGGACTACCACGTGACCTAGTCTCCTAGGACACGACTGCTTCCTCGCCGCTGGCTGATGGGCGCTCACCGGTACACTACCGGCGGGCTCGACCTCGCTGAGCGGCGGGCGCAAGCTAACCACGGACCTACAAACCGGCTGCAGTCCGCAGATCGCTCGCGACACTACGCGGGCTTGATCGCACTGTAGCAGGATACCACCGGACATGACACCACGGACCAACCGGTCCCACCCAGTGCCCCGTCTGTAGTTGCAGGCGGCGTTTATACTACTGAAAGGGGCCATCGCCCCGAACAGTTACCCCGAGGCCCGTAAGGACCTACGCGGAAGACCCACCAGTGGTGAATATACGATTGGTACGCCCCTTTTAAGTGTTTCAATACCTAAGTTAGTGGGATATTTTTGGGATTTGCACATCGCTTTTAAAAATGGAGGCAGTGTGAACATCACATTAGAGTCATATCACATTAAATATTACCTTAGGTAGTTTTGTATTGTGTTACGATTCTGTGATGGGAGACATTATTTTGTATTGATTGGACCACGTTCTCGTACATATTCATTCCCATAAAATAGAAAGATACCTACTTAAATTTTTTTGGGTGATAGAAAAGTTTAATTAATAAATTCCATCGCGGCAACAAACAATAATTTTCTTGAGACTTAATAATATTTAATTACTTTTTTTTAATGAAAATAAGGGACAAGACGAGCAGGACGTTCAGCTGATGGTAATATATACGCCCTGCCCATTACAATGCAGTGCCGCTCAGGATTCTTGAAAAACCCCAAAAATTCTGAATGACACTACAATTGCGCTAGTCACATTGAGACATAAGATGTTAAGTCTCGTTTGCCCAGTAATTTCACTAGCTACGACACCCTTCACACCGAAACACAGTAATGCTTATACATTACTCCTTCACGGCAGAAATAGGCGCCGTTGTGGTACCCATAATCTAGCCGGCATCCTGTGCAAAGGAGCCTCCCACTGGTAAGTAAGTACTTTAACGGCTTCGTGAAGAAATAAGAAATTTATTAAGGTATTAAATACTCTGGGTATTCAGAAATAAATAGTTTATGAAATATTTAGTTTTCAAAACAGTAATTCTATACTGAAATCTGTTTACGTTTTGGTTTTTGGGAAGTGCGTAGCAGCAGCCACTCTGTATATTTATATATATCGTGTGACGGTCCTAAAATCTGACGTTTTCGTGTGACGCTAGAAAATCTGACGTTTTCGTGTAGCGCTGCTAATTCTGACGTTTTCGTGTAACGCTGCAAATTCTGACGTTTTCATATAACCCTAGAAAACCTGACATTTCGTGTAACGATGTGGGCGGTTGGAATGTCCGTATAAAAGAATCGCTTAAAAATCTATTACAAAGCTGGTTTGTTTAGTGTTTATAAATTTATTTATGTGTTTGGGATGTCGGTGCTAGAATTTAAAAGACTTTGCAACAGTGTTATAATTTATTTATAATATATGGTTTAATTTACTCATATTTAACATAAAAATAATTTGTATCTTTAATATTAATTAGCCTTTCGAATACCTAACGTTTATACACGCTTTTAATTAGCTTCACCTGTATGTATGCTTGTTTGTGCCGACTCATTTGGGCACGATTTTGACTCACTTTAAACGGCCACATTTCGTTCAAACTTCGTAGATTTATCGAGGACCGATGACAATACATTAATTTTATAAAATTATTCCATTTTTCAATTTGCAAAATAATATTTTGGTAAATTTATGTAATTTTCATCGTCTTTAACGCTGGAATTGATGTCAATTTTAAATCAATACTTTAATTCAGTTTTCTATAAACAACAGCTGTACACGCCCTGTAAGAAGGCTATTCTGTTAATAATGTTCCATATTGTTTATTATTAATGTATAGTTTAGAATAGCTTGTTGGTGTGTCTATAATAAATATATTGTAAGATGATACGGGACTCTTCTTATACAAGTTCAACCCACACTTGACCACATTTCTAAAAGTTATATGAACGAACAAACCTCTATGAGTCAAGTGCTGGTTACCTGAGATTCCGAGACAATCGGAAATACTTTCAGCTTTAGATCACTCATGTCGAATACAAGAAACCGCAAATTATTTTGGAGAGATCTTGTGAATACATATCCAAAAAGTTTATATAAGAAATTATATTGAGTGGGTCATGGATGTAACCGTTATACGATATGATTTATTTACTTTTTTTAACGTACTTAAACAAGTCCTATTTCTGTCGTAATATTTTGTAAAATGATGATACTGTAAGTGATGTTGGTGTCTCGTCACTTCTTCTCGTTAAAGCTCAGTAAATAAAATGGTTCTATTTATTATTTTTGACCTGATTAAATTAATGATAGTTTACTTACATTTATACGTTAAGATAGACTATGACAGATTGGCAGCTGTGAAAACATCGAAAAGAATTGAGTTTAGATTAAACCTCTATTTTGAGCAATTGTAAGATGTAGCTTGTCACGCACACTAAACTATTAAAACTATTTTTATCAGTCGTCCAACGGCAAGACACTCTATCTATACGTTGAAATTATCTCAGATATTTTATGATTTAAGCATAGACATTTTTTTTTGGTTCTGTACGTCCATTTGGACAGGCAAAGGGGTCAAAAGCCCATACAACCAAGGTAAGCATAGACAAACATCGTAGCCTATGGCTTTGGCAATAGACAAACTAGGAATACTTTTCTATTAAAGAGACCAAGGCTTTATATAGTTTCATTCTATCATATTCAGCCTGAAAAAAGTCGGATGAGCGTCTTATCTAATATATAAAATGCTCGTGTCCCGGTGTTTGTTACCAAACTCCTCCGAAACGGCTAAACCAATTTATTTGAAAATTTGTGTGTATAACGGGTCGGTCTGAGAATCGGCCAACATCTATTTTTAATATTTTAAATCATAAGGTTAGTAGTAAGGGGTGGGTGACCCCTATTTTTTTTTAACATTTATTTTTATTTTAATATGATTCAGCATTAAAAAAGTCATACTACTTAAAATTTTCACCCTTCTACGATCAACACCTATTTTTGTATCACGATTTTAATATTATTCTATTCCATCCACAGATACGCAATAGAGTTGCAAGATGGCAATCGAATATAATAATTATTGCAGTACAATAAATTTTGTACGATGTATTTGGTAAGTCTGAGAATCAATCGTCATCTATTTTTTATATCCCAAAAATTTTAATTATTACATTTTTTTATTACTTTATATGACAATACAACGTTTGCTGGGTCAGCTAGTACTATATAAATCTCTAGTCGGTCTGTATGAAATTGTAATAAATGTTTTTATATCTTTGTTCATCTGTTTTCTACCAGTCGGTAAAGGCTTGACCAATTTTGCTGATATAAAAATGAAATTTCTTTATTCCTTCAGATACAATTTGTATACATAAAAGTCACTTTATTCTGAGAAGAAGCGGCAAGCTCATCTTTATTTATATTTATTTTTATTCTACCTTGACAGTATCATATGATTTCTTGTGAACCTTGTGATATTTTCTATCGAGAAAATTCTATGACACCTAAATTCCACATGAGACAGTCGATAGATCATATTCTGAATTTGAACATATATTTGAATAAAGCACTTTTTAAAGGATTAAAACGCGTGTAATTGTAACGCTGTTTTTTTCGTTAAGATTTTTTTTGAAAGAATAAAGAAAAGAAAGAAAACTTTATCTGGAAAGGTCGCGAAAGGTTGGGTTAACTAAAATAATAATAAAAATAAGTTACAATTACACGCGTTTAATCCTTTAACAAGTGTTTTATTTAAATGTGTAACACTCGCGTTAATCAAAGATTTTTTTTAAGCAAATAATAAATTAAATGATTTTTGCATGATTGATATAGAATTGTTGATACAGTTTAATTTAAGTAATTTGAGGTAAGGTGCACTCTTAACATCTTAATTTTAGCTGTTTTTTCCTTTAGCTGTTCCCAAAAACAATTGAGAATCAGTAATTGTTCCCACTCATCTAGTTAAGATAATTTACAAGCAAGCTCGAAGCAACCCCAGTTCATGTGTTATAAATCAAGGGTCAGCTTTACAGGCGTCTGTATGCATATTTATGAATGAGGTGCGATACCACAGAAGTAAATCCCGATTCTTTTAATGTGACGTGAATTAATGCATAGTAATGAGGTATTTATATAGTTTATGGGAGTTCCCTGACGTTTTGGATTCGATTGGGTTCCGTACTCGCTTGATTCCGTACTCTGTGACAGACAGAGAGTAACGGCTTTTTTTTTATGAAAATAAGGGACGGGACGAGCAGGTCGTTCAGCTGTTGGTAGTTGATACGCCCGGCCCATTACAATGTAGTGCCGCCCAGGATTATTGAAAAACTTAAAAATTCTGAGCGGCACTACAACTGCACTCGTCACCCTGAGACATAAGTTGTCAAGTCTAATTTGCCCAGTTATTTCACTACGGCGCCCTTCACACCGAAACACAAAAATGTTAACACATTACTGCTTCACGGCAGAAATAGGCGCCGTTGTGGTACCCATAATCTAGCCGGCGCGCGTATGGTGCAAAGGAGCCTCCCACTGGTAAATTACGACAATTACGATGTAGTCAACTTGTACGGCCTTACAAAAAACTTGGTTTAAAGTTATACTAGAGAATAAATTAAGAATGGGTACACCATCCTACCAAATTGCACCTGATTTGGTGCAGTAGATTCAGAGCAAATTGGTTGTGACAGACGAATGAACAGACAGATGCAAGAATGATACTACAAGGGTTGCGTTTTTTGACCACTAGAGTAATTTCTTGTCCCGTTTTTTCTCTCTCATTCGATTCCGAAGCGGTGGCAGTGCGACGGTATTAATGAAAATAAATGCTTTTATGAGTTCGTATGAGGCATAAAAAGGCAGGAAAAAGGTGAAACACCTACTCATAACTTGACCTTTTTATGTTCTGATGGAAAATAATATAGCCATTTACCCCACACAGATGAAAAGTTATAAAGATTATTATATCTAATACATTATAATCCATAAATAGGTCGAGACTACAATGGATCGTCGATACCTTCTCTAGGATATCAATTACAAAACCCTTGTGACAAAAGGCGTTTGTACAATAACACTAATATGGCACACTTAAAGTAGTCTGTGGAAATAACGAAAAACCAAAAACGATATTGTATTATGTTGGGGCGTCATTATCAGGCGATGTTTCGTGTCGCGCCAAAAATATCGCCTACCGCGCGACCGACGTCACTTATAGCCTGAACAGATGGTCGGATTTGGTACGACCGGACATTCGGAAGGTCCGGTGCCTCGCAAAAAAGTTTGTGCGATTAACAATGCGAGATACTATTGAATGTAGTCCACTACCGGACCGCGTCTGATGGTTCGGCCCGACCAAACCCGATTATGTATATAAGCTATTATTAAACGGCAAATGTTGTCGCGACAAAACGCTTTGCTGCGTGCGAATCATGTGCAATCGTATATTCGTATGTGCTCGACACAGACCACGATGCGACGAATGACGTGACTTCATTAGCAGGCCGAATATTCGTCGTAGGCCGCTAGTGAAGTCTGAGCAAAATGTGGTCAATGTTTTCACCACAACAGTATCAACTCACTCCCTGTTTAGGTGTGGGAAACGTAAGTAGGCGCGGCCGTATCGTATCGCGTATTTTCGTTTCTTCTGTACCTTTTTTTATGACAATAAGGGACGAGACGAGCAGGACGTTCAGTTGATGGTAAATGATACGCCCTACCCATTACAATGCAGTGCCGCTCAGGATCCATGGAAAACCCAAAAATTCTGAGCGGCACTACAATAATTGCGCTCGTCACCTTGAGACATAACATATTTAGTCTCATTTGCCCAGTAATTTCACTAGCTACGGCGCCCTTCAGACCGAAACACAGTAATGTTTACACATAACTGCTTCACGGCAGAAATAGGCTCCGTTGTGGTACCCATATTCTAGCCGGCTTCCTGTGCAAAGTAAGCCTCCCACCTTTACTATTATGTATTTAATCTGCAAACAATAAGTTAAGGGCGTGTTCAGATGTTTTATCATTCGTTGATGTACGTTTAGCAGTACATTTTATTTTTTATTAATATTAATCATATTACAATTTACCACCAAATAGGTTAGTATTAATGCTTTATTAGTAATAATCAATAACAATTAAAAATTTCTAAAATCTTTGAATGGTCAGGCTTAGATGCTAAATTTAGTGTGGTTGCGCTATCACAACTCAGCTGAGAAGAAGCCACAAGAAATTCCGTGAGCTAATTTTTTTGTTTTTACATATTATAATAACAGAGAGACTGTATATAAATGAGCAACAGTAAATAATCAATATAATTAATTAAGAACAATTCAAATTCATTTATTTTTGACCAAAAGAGGATGCTTTTTGAACGTCTAAAACCATCTGAGAAGAAGGGGCGCAAGAACGAGAAGCAACTCAGCGGGCTTATTAATTTTTTTTATAAAATTTCGTTACATACAAATTTATAATTTAAATAGCCTTGCGGCGGTCGCTCCATTCCCAATTCATGGAGAAAGTAATTTATGTTATAGTCACTTTTACCATAGAGGTTTAACAATTCCTTGGAATATCTTAAAACATTTGTTTTGAACATTTCTGGAATCTTGTTACAAAAGCAATACTACAATAATACATAGCCTCACAAAAGACTTACTCACTTTACGACTTAGCCGAGTGGTAGGCATAACAAGTTAATGTTTGTTAACATCATGTTATCTTTTTAACTAACATGCAGCCTTATCATTATTTAATTATTTTAAGCTGCGAAAGGCTTTATAACTCAATTTCCTTCAAACATTATGTTTAAATCTATTATTATATATTAATCTATACTAATATTATAAAGCTGCAGTGTTTGTTTGTTTGTTTGAACGCGCTAATCTCTGGTACTACTGGTCCGATTTGAATGATTCTTTCAGTGTTGGGTAGTCCATTTATGGAGGAAGGTTATAGGCTACGTTTTTTTTTCAAAATTAGGGATCCACAATAAAATTGCTATTTTGTAACACAAGGTGTAAAATCGAAAACCTATTTTTGCGTGCGCTGCAAAAACTATTGACAATAGAACAAAATGATGTACAGGCTATAATATAGGCAATATTTTATTACTTATAAAACTATCGCGTGAATTATACTTTATATGGCAAAACAACGGGTCAGCTAGTTTAGAATAAGTCTTAACTTAACTAAATACACCCTAACTTTACTAAATGTGCGTTACGATGTCCGGCCTGTCGTGAAAGCGTCCTTAAATCGTGAATGTGTAATAATGTTAATCTAAATTTTTTGATAACTTTAAGTCACATGGTGAGACCAAAACGTACTATCCGCACTTTACGACTCTTACTTTATTTTATTCGAAGTATTCTCAAATATACATATGGGTACTAAAACGTGGAAAAATAATAATATGCATTGTTACCAACGGGAATCGAAACTGCAAAATTACGGATAACAAATGAATTAAAATTTAACAGATAACTAATCATTCAGTAAATTCACATTTACTCATTTTCTAGTTAAGAGATTATGTCGCATTAAAAATCTACCTTTTTTTAAGAAGAACAACTTAAATTGCCCCAACCGCTGGCTAGGTACATGATTGCTGTGTTGCAAACAACATTTGCCTCCCAATTAAAAAAAAAAAATACATGATAGTTTTTTAAGTACTTACAGTTATCGCGCGAGTTCGTATTGCAATATACTTATCAAAATCTGACAAACGAATAATTTAATGTTTGAACACTATTTAAAAAAAACCGGTAAAGACTAATGAAAAAACGTCCTAAGTTAAACTGTTTAAATTGTTAACACAAAAACATCCCCATTCGTACTTCAAAAAAACCCTATTGGATCTTAGTTATCCGTCTGTTTCTTTATCTGTGTAAGTTTTACTTTGAAAAGACTTCAATGAAGTTTGGATTAAAACGAACAAAATTACAAACAAATTTTTGCTTTTGCTTAGTTCGAGTAGATATACTTACAAAATTGATTCAATTACTGAATATATTTTAGCTTGTAAGCACGTAGGATCGCATGAAATATGATATGAAACATGTCATAAATAATTAGAAAAGAGATTTCGATTCGGCATCCACCCTCGCGCACGTATCGACCCACCATGGGGAGGGCCTGTCGCGAAATTATCGAAACCCAACAAAAACATCCCGCTGAAACTCGCAAGAAAACTAATAACCGGACTTACACCACCCTGTGTAACACTCACACACGCAAGTAACTCTAATTATATACGTTTACGCTAAAAGAAAATAAAGATCGGGGAAAAATTTTACAAGAAACAAGTGGACTTGGGGAGGGGTGATGACCGCTCTCCGTCATTAAACCCCCTTCGCCCCCCGAGGGGGCTAGTTCCCCCCTAGATGTTTAATAATATGAAGAATTGGAGATAATTTGCGCGAAACTAAATAAGAAACGCCGGACGAAAATTGAAAGGTCGAAGAGTGAGCAGGACGGACCTATTCCTTTTCTTTTCCTGTTAAGTTTTAATGTATACTTTTATTAATGTGTGTATTATACAGGGCGCGTTAATTATAACGGTGATTAATGTTAACGTGTAGTTTTATATGATATTTATCATCATATTATCTATATTATATTTATTAAATATGCTTTATATAAACTTAGCCTCATGATCTATCTGAAATAGAGACAAATGATCTTAGATGTAACGCGTCACGCAGACGTAACGCCCGTGACTCACAGACCTAAGAACTCATTTGCTAACTTTATTTCAAGATTAAATAGATAAATCCTGTTGTATTAAACATAGGTCAGTTTTAAAAAATAATTTATATGCCATTCCTTACCTGTAGGTGATTCCTAAGCACGCTTAAATTTACGAGCTTATAGTAACTTATTTTTCATATAGTTTCCTTAAATTTGGTTGTAAGATGTTTTTTTAATTCACTTTCACGCCTTACTTACGTAAGCATAGGTAGAATACATTGAATCGGGAGTTACAAAGCCTATTTTACAGTTTCATCGTCATATCTGTTCGATAGTACTATTTTCCTATAAACGAGACAGATACCCTTTCATACATTCTTGGGCCTAGCTGTGAAAATCGATTCAAAATTGAGGTTGACAGTTAAACTCTATTTTAAAAAATGCATGCACACTAACACATAGTGACATACAAATCGCGAGTGTAAGACGTAGCTTGACACACTAAAGTAATAAGGCTGGCATGTTTTCATCGGTAGTCTAGCAGCAAGAGGTACTATCTCTAGATGTATAAAATATAATCTAAGCTAAAATAAATTAATGTATTTACAATCTCATAATCTATGTATCATAAAGTCGTAAAATAGTCTCTGGTAATAAGTTCTCCTTGCTGAAATAAAAAAACACCCAAATATATAACGAAAACTATACACGTTGAAATAAATACAGAGAAACAGAAAGTTATATTATTTAAGTCTATATAACTGATAATGTCGCAAAACTATATCCGGATCAATTGTTCTGTTTGCAGAAATGTTATGTAGTTAAAACCGTTCGCGTTTCCGTCAGTCTGTCGGCAAATAAATTGCGGATAGGACAAGACGGATGGACGGGGTGGCTTGATAAACACGACCTCGCAATTATGGCACTACACACAGAACTCAAGCGGTTATTGTAACGTCTCACAAACCTCATACAATCTTTGATTAACATTTTTAATAACTTTGTGTTAAGGTTTACCTGTATCTATCTATATATATAACGGAACGGAATTCAAGACCTCCGAAAATTTGTAGACGTATCAAGGATTGATGTCCGGATACAATATATTCACGCTCATTTTAACTAGAATAGTAAAAAAAATGTCGACATAAGCATACATTTCAAGATAGAATTGAGTTTTTTTTTTGTTGTAAAAAGAGTAATAGAATAAGTAGAACAATTCTTCATATTTAAAAACAATTTTTCAACTAAAACATTTTTTCTGTATTTTTTTTTAAATTTAAATGACTGCACGAATTATTTGCTAATTGATATAATATGGCATCAATGTGACAATTATAGTCATAATGCATAACAAAACAACTTAAGCCCTTCATCCTGATGTGGTTGTTCCATTCTGGCTGAAATTTATTATTTATTATGTTAATTCCTAATGTGCTTTGAATTACACTATAACGCATGCGTTAATTATTACTTTAACTGATGATTACAACAATATTTTATGGAGAAAATTAGTGTTGTGGTAGTACTGCCCCAATCGAAGACTGCTCAAATTAAAATAATCACTTTATTTTCCTACTATTTGAAACTAAACTTCAACATATATGTATGGGAAAATATTTCACAACTCTTGAATGTTTTTTTATCTGTGTTATTTTTCTCTTATAAAATTAACTTTCTCAGCAATTAATAGGTAATTAATAGGTTAGGTAGGTATATACATTACTGTACTCATTTTAATATGCTTTGTATTGGTACTTATTACAAGTCACTTTATAAACATTCGTATTATTATATTCACTGAGAAGGAATTATAATATTATACATGTAGTGTATGACACGTAGTTACCACAAATATGTTACAAATTAAATAAATATTTAAAAAAAATAATGGGGCTATTTAAACAATAATATTCTTAAAAATAATTTTTATTGAAACGTTACCTAAGTATAATCGCATGGTTAGATCCGTTCTGTGTGAAGAGATCTAACCGCAATAAAATGCTGTAACTCCCTTCAATTAAACATTTTACTGCTCTTCAATGTTCTTTTGTAAAAACGAAATATATTTCGTATAAAACATAGCAAAACTGGCTAGTTTAAGTCTTTGTAATTAGTACATAGACAAATAAATTATATAAATTTTTCTAATATATAATAAACAAAATTCTTAGATATAATTTGAGAATTGAACAAAGCATACAAGATTTTATGACGATGCGTCACTCGAACGGTTAGCTCAGTTGGGAGAGCACTGGCACGGAATGCCAGAGGGTTCGAGCCCCGCATCGTTCATAAAATTTTGTTATCAAATTTTATTTGTTTATTAATCCTAGAAGTGAGGGTACTTTAAACTTTAAACAAACAACAAATTGATTATAATTTTAAGTTTATAAAATATGATAATTATCAATTAAGTGTAGCTCAAAGAATAAGAACATAATAATAAATATGCCATTATTTTACGAAATAGAGTTTAAAACTAATAAACTAAAAAAAAAATTCAAATGACCTATATTAACTAAGGTTATACCTACAGGGTATATATACCTAAGAAACTAAAATATAGAATTTGTTTATGAGATGTTTGTTTGTTGATATATGAGGTCCCCATTTTTTTTATTAGGCTATCTTAGATCAAATCATATGACTATCGTTGTTACTATACTTGAAAAAATAATCATAAAATAGGTTCACTACAGGCATAATATTCGGTTCAAATACATAAAAAACAACCTCCTCCTTTTATGAAGTCGGTTAATTAAAATAAGTGTTCACTCTTTGGATTAAGGTTTGGTCTCCGCTGTGCTCCAACTAGATACCTAACTACCTAAGAACAATAGATTTTTTATTACGGCAACTATTAGATGCTTGTGTGATCTTCACACTCAATGGCATATTTCAAATTTTGTAACATACGCTTCGTGTTATTTTACATTGAAATTAATAAAATACAAAATACTTACTGATGATATGTGATCCCAGTGTCTTTATTATTTCTTGTACTATTATTATTACAAACTTTTATCATTCAACCATTTAGCAACACACTTTAGTTTCAAAGATTAACTGAACATGTGGCACGTCAACGTCACACATTGATCGAGACTGGCTCGAGTACGCTCACTTGGGCGTAGTATCAGTTGCCGCATTTTGCGACTACGTCTGCGGTAACTAGTTGGAGCGCAGCGGAGACCAATCCTTAATCTAAAGTTCACTCCAATTAAAAATAATCAGCTTATCCAAATGTCATAGGATCCAATGGTCCCCGTTTGAGGTTTATTCACATGTTGATACATACAACCACCTCAACACGATTTTGAACGAAGTTATAATGTTTGGCAGGGTAAAAAACCCTCATCTCTATGTATTGTGTATTATTTATTATTAAGTCGAGTTAGTAAGTCTTTTGTGGGGCTATGTATATGCTTTTACAACAAGATCCCAGAAAATGTTCAAAACAAAAGTATAACGTTATTCAAAAGAATTGTTAAAAAACGTTTGTGTGGTAAAGAGGTTACTATAACATAAATGACTTTCTTAATGATACCACAGATTGGGAATGGAGTGACCGCCCTCAGGCTATTAAATAATAAGTTTAATTGTACAATATTACTTTGTAAACATATTTATTCGATGAAAAAAAAAGCCCGCTGAGTTTGTTGCGCCCATTCTTCTCAGGTCTGAGGCATTCATTTTGGAAAAAGGCAAAAAGGTAAAGAATTCAAATGAACAAAATAGCTGAACTTTTGATTATTTATACGTCTGGATAGGGCCTTGCTGACTATTACTTTAGGGTGCATGAGAGCTACGTCTTATACTCACGATACGTATGTCACATTGTTTGTGCGAACGTTCGCTGATTATAGAGGCGTACAGTTCACCGCTATTTTTTCACAGCTGTCACAGTCTATCTATATATAACGTATACATTATGTAAGAGCTGAACGCTAAAACTGCTTCAACATTGTTAGAAATAATTTATGAAACATGAAACTGTGAGAAATAAACGGAAGCTCTCACATTTCATTGGTACAATATCTATATATATATATCTGTGGCCTGGTGCTAAAAGTGCCAAAGTACGTTTTTGTATGAAACGAGATTGTAATGCCAGTTTATTGTAAGTATGATATTTTTTTGTGCTAAAAGGGTGTTAGTGTATTAACAATCTTTCAAAAGTTACTATGTAAAAAAGGCCAATGTAGTGTGCGCTTTCATACAGTTAATTAAAAAAATATGATAAAAGGGCTGCAATATACTTAAGCCGCTAAGAAAATAATGATTATTGATATTGGCCCTATTAGCACCAGGCAACAGATATATATATATATATATATATATATATATATATATATATATATATATATATATATATATATATATATATATATATATATATATATATATATATATATATATATATATATATATATATACACATACACACACATATATATATATATATATATATATATATATATAATATAATTGATTGTACATATGTACGTAAGTTAACAATTGATGAAGTTGAAACGTCTGGCGTCGAAGTAAAGCAATTTAAATCAACCCAATTCCTTAAAATTAATTATTTTTTTGTTATTATTAATTATTTATATTTGTATTTCTATTGAAATACACTGCTCTAAATAGTTTACACAACTCGCGAAATATTTAAACAAAAAAATAAATAATTTTGAATTTTTTTTTAATTCAATCAAACATGTGATTAACGAGAAACAAATAACCATAGACAAGCGTAATCAGAATGAAGTTGTATCGAAATGAATAATGAAATGTCTCAAACTAGTTCACGCATGGAGAATTTACAGTTACAAAGGTAAAGGTACCTGAAAAGTTTTTTTTTATTGAATTTAAATTATTGAAAAATTTTATATCATTAAGATTTGTATGATTATATTTTCATTGATATTCTAAATTGTAAGAAATTTATAAATAGCTTGCCAATACATGAATTGGCTAAACATGTTCGACACATAATTATAATAAATTGTAACAACTATTTATTTACCATTAAATAAACAATTATGATTTATTGTTGAATCGATTTATACCGATATGATTTCATTGAAAGTATATTCAAAAACTTCAAACCGCATGCGACTTAGCATGATTTTAAAATCGAACTATGTTAAGTATGCATAGAATAATAATGCTCAGAACGATAGTTTCATTCATAGTTCCTGTCAATATAGAAGTAACATTATAATTAATGTGTGCGTGAGCGTCACGTACTTACATTCGCCAACACGCACACAGACAGCCAAATAATGTTACATGCAAGTGAATAGACATTTCCCTAAATCAGTGAATTGTAAGAAATACTAGGTTATATGTATTGAGAAAGACGAAAATAAAATAAATATCAAGAATTTAATAAAAACATCACGTATTTAATTATTTTTACAACAATTTTTGAAGTGTAAGTTACGAAGTTATTTAGAATTGTTGTTTTTTGAAACTCGATGAAACGAAAAAGCGGGACGATAGAAGCGTCGTTCCCAGCTATAACCGAGGTTTGGGATCATTAAATCATAAATTTGTTGGGACATCTTGGATTTCAAAAATGATGCCAAATTCGTTCTCTGCACCCTCGAGAACCTCGGATACGATATCCATAATGTTGAAATCATAACTTTGCGCGGTGGTCATCTTGGATTTTAAAAAACAAAATGGCGCGTAACCGAAAATCGTGACGATTTGCTATAAAATTTATCTCATACGTCGATAAATAAGTTTCACTTCAAAAACATACCGATTTAATGAGAACCTCCTCTCTTTTTGAAGTCGGTTAAAAAGATTGGCCGTTAATGTTCTCACGAGCTCAAATTTTTCCGAACATATGGTAAATTCAGTAATTTAATAGAAATATTTATAGTGACTATTCAAAGCGCTTAGTTTAATTAGCTTTAAGCCTAATTGAATTAAGATTATTTGGCTTTGACTTTTATACTTATAACATCACGTGGCGTCGTACATCATAGCCTCCTATCAATATCTACCAATAAACACAAAAAACTATCCCAGCGGAAGGAACTCGGGGTATATAGTACTTTCATAGCTGACAACATATTTTTTTAATGGCGTCTGTTTTGTTTACAAAATATTTTGCTGTTTTGACGAATGTATTAGCTTAAATCTAAAGTTGTGAAATAGTATTTAGGTGTGATCTGTGATTTTCTAATCATAATTTTTATAATAAAACGCTTTTTGACACCCTTTCAATGCAAAGTAAGTCATTTTCAATTAAATATCGCGCACTGATTGTCCTCGAAGTTGACAGAATGACAGTGACGCGGCGGGAAACGTATGTGGTCATAAAAGACCACATTGAAACTTCTTCATTTCGCTTGGGCCTACTCACGTTCTAAGCTTTATTATTCTAAGTCTGTAGGCCCTGCAGAGCACAAAAACTATTAAATAAAAAAATATACATATAGGCCTCATATTGTAATGCTTGATTTTTTATCGATTACTTATTTTTTTCATAAGATTCACATATTTTTATAGAAAGAAATACAAAAGAAAAATAGCTGGAATAACATTTAGAACTACTTTTTCCTTTTTATGTTATGTAACCTTTTTAATGTGATGAAACCAATCAGATACAAATAGTACAACGAAAGAGGTTTTATTACAAGTTTATACAAACTATATGCAAAAAGACTTTTTCCCCGACATATTACCATTACAATTCATAAGTAATTGCGAAATACAATCATAATATAGTTCCAGACAGCCTCATCGCTTAGACCGAGCTATTTTGAAATTATACTTTCAAATTTATTTAGCGACAATAGATTTGAATATAGACAGTTGCTTATTAAACGTGTATTATACTCTGTCCTTCAAACTATTGTATATTTCATGGAGCCTACTTCAGTGGGTGAGTACTTATTCTAATAAGCAATCACCAATGATAGCGCAAGGGTAAAAATATTAGTAACATATAACTTAAATAGTCGACAGTAATATATCACGTTAGTACATCCTAATAATACCCTGAATCGCGAGTGAGTGAGCTAAATACTCGTTCATTTTACAAATTATACTTTTCTTGCCTGCTTATATTTGACCTTAAAAGTGACATACATGATAAAAAGTTATAACTTTGTTATAGAATTCATTGCTGTATGCTTACCTTTCTACTTCATCTATTTCTATTTATTTATCTATATATCGGAATATCGACGTCAGTTTGAACAACTACAAGAGTGATTTACGTACTTGAAAAGTAATAACACTATGCATATAATATTTCAAAGCCTTACCAGTAGTTTAGATGCTTAAGAGAAATAAAAAGAAGAAAGGCACAACATTGGAGGAATTTCATGGCTTAAAAAACTAAAAAAACGTTATAATGTAGATAAATAATGAAATGTAGGTAATTTATTTTTAAATATACAGAATTATGATTTATAATTATAAATTATTACACAAAAATCATGAAAATTTGTATTTACAACATTTATTGCATTGTCATAGTAGCTTCCTATGAAAAACAATTCATTTAAACTGAACTTGCAAAGTCTTTGAATTCGTCAAAGGAATAAAACTGGAATTCTACGTCAGAGGGAATAAAGAAAAATGATATAAGGAGCATACGAGGAACGCACACAACTCCCAATTTATAATATTGTTTTCCTTCGGATATATTTTTCCAGTAGTGTGGAGGTGGGGTGGCTCCCCCCCTCCGTCGGGGGTACTCCCCGGTTATTATTAAAGACGTACTCACACATTCTTGGCGAAAACCTAGTGATTAGATTAATATGGCGGTGGATTCTTAGCTTCAACTGTGCACAATATGCGGGTAGTTTTAATTTAGTTTCTAAGTTTGTGCGTCGTTTTGTAGATGAAACCAATGGATATCATAAGGTTTATGCAAACTCACAAACTATTTTATTGCTTATAGCAATTGATGAAAAATATGCAAATTAATGGCATGAAAGGCTCAGAGAGACGAAACAGCACAAAAAACACTCCCAGTTTTAATTTTTTGGGTACAATTAAATACAATTTACAAAATACTCCCCTGTGTCATTGGTATTGGTACATAATCATAACCATAATCTTAGTTTAGGCTATAATCTATCGCTTTCACTGTTAAGTATGTAATAAGATGTACAGAATATTCAGTTTGTATTAAAATATTTAAATGTATTAATAGATAACGCTTGGACAGCGAATGGGACTTTATTGTATACATTTACCCTTACAACTATTTTATATCTTATGAAGCGTGGTAGAATTAATTACAAGCAATTCCTTAGTTCTAGTGTTGTTACAACACATGTAAAACACTATTTAGAATGTTTTATTATTATAGATTACAAGCGGAACCAGCAAATGTTGTGTTGCCATATACAGTAATTAAAAAAATTCTATAATTAAAATTTTTGGGGTATATGAATTTTAATTAAAGTATTTATTTTTATTTAAATTTTTATTTAAATTAAATTTTTAAATTAAAATTCCTTAAAGGCCGGCAACGCTCTTGTGATTCCTCTAGTGTTGCAAGAGAATGTGGGCGGCGGTGATCACTTAACACCAGGTGACCCGTACGCTCGTTTGTCCTCCTATTCCATAAAAAAAAATAAAAAATAGATGACGAACCATTCTCAGACCTACGAAATATATCGTACATAAAATTAATATTACGACAATAATTATTATATTATTTGATTGCCATCTTGCAACCCTATTGCGGATCTGTGGATGGAACAGAATAATAAAAAAAAATGTGATACAAAAATAGGTGTTGATCGTAGAGAGATGAAAATTTTAAGTTGTAATAATAATATAATAAATAAAAAAAATTAAAAAATACATAGAAGTGGGGACCTATAACATTTGGGCACCCTTATCATATAGGGATGTGAAAAATGAAGTTGGCTGATTCTCAGACCTACCCGATATACACACAAATTTTCAAACAAATTGGTTTAGCCGTTTCGGGGGAGTTTGGTAACGAACACCGGGACACCAGAATTTTATATATTACTAGCTGACCCAGCAAACGTTGTATTGCCATATAAAGTAATTAAATAAAATTCACTAACAAAAATTTTTGAGGTATATAAAATAGATGAAACCGATTCTCAGACGTACCAAATATATCGTACTAAAATTATTGTATTCGATTGGTACCTTGCAACCCTATAGTGGTTTTGTGAATGGAACACAATAATGTAAAAATGTGTCTCTACACAAAAATAGTTGAACAATTTTCGATTCGGTCTATCGATCGTAGAAGGGCGAAAATATGAAGTTGTATGTATTTTTCAATGCTGAATCATAATAAAATAAAAACAAAAAAATTTGTCCAAAAGTTAAAAAAAAATTAAGGGTGAACAACCCTTTACACTTTATCACTAAGGTGTATGAAAAATAGATGGTAGCCGATTCTCAGACCTACTGAATATGCATATAAAATTTGGTAAAAATCAGTAAAGCCGTTTCGGAGGAATAAGGTCACTAACATTGTGACACGAGAATTTTATATATAAGATACAATGAACAATTCGGAGTGTACTGTTTTGTTGACAGACCACGTTTGTTAACAGTATACAGGATGTCCAAAGTTATGGGACATGAAGGGAAAGTACCTTAAATATCGAAGATAGGCTATTTTACTGAAAGAATACTTTATGTTATTTTTAAAAGTTAGTACTTCTGCATTCAAAGATTTTCTAAAAATTTCTTGCCTCGTCTGGGAATCGAACCGACTGAAATGTACAAAAAAAAAACATCCCTATTTTTATAATGCCAATCGAAAGAATGGCCAAAAACTAATAACTCTTCTTAAGTAACATAGTATTTTAAAAGAAAGGAACAACGTAAAATGAATGTTTTCCTACTTGGATTGGTTCGAATGGACCGATTAGATGGCCAGCCAGATCCCCGGACCTTACACCATTAGATTTCTTCTTTTGGGGATACGTGAAAGATATGCTATACAAAAAACGATACGAGAACGTGGGCCAGTTACAAACAGAATTGTGCCATATCATATCGAGTATTCACCATAAAATGATAAGAAAATCAACAGGCAGCGGACTCATTAAAAGATTGGCGATTCGCGTAAGACAAGAGGGATCACAATTTGAGCATTTAATTAATTAATTTACAAAAAAATACCTACTTAATCGACAATTTTCTTTTAAAATACTATGTTACTTACTTAAGAAGAGTTATTAGTTTTTAGCTATTCTTTCGATTGGCATCATAAGAGTAGGGGACGTTTTTTTTTTACATTTAAGTCGGTTCGATTCCCAGACGAAGCAAGTAATTTTTAGAAAATCTTTGAATGCAGAATTACTAACTTTTAAAAATAACATAAAGTCTTCTTTCAGTAAAATAGCCTATCTTCGATATTAAAAGTACTTTCCCTTCATGTCCCATAACTTTGGGACACCCTGTATATAACTAATATTTAAAACTGCATATTAAGGATTACGAGCATAGACAATCATATGATGCGCCTATTAAAGTTTTGGATTATGTCAGTGTGTGGGTATTGTGCCGGTAATATTTGCACGTGACACCTCGTAGACTTTTTACATTAATTACTAAATATAACTTGATGCTGTAACTATTGCTTCATTTTTTTTATGACAATAAGGGACGAGACGAACAGGACGTTCAGCTGATGGTAATTGATACGCCCTGCCCATTACAATGCAGTGCCGCTCGAGATTCTTGAAAAACCCAAAAATTCTGAGCGACACTACAATTTCGCTCGTCACTTTGAGCCATAAGATGTTAAGCCGGCATTCTGTGCAAAGAAGCCTCCGACTGGTAAAATCTTCCTCCTCTTAATTTTGCCTAACAGCAGTTTGTTTGTGACCAATGTTATCCAAGGATTTACCTTCTGACCTATCCCGTATGGCCACATTTTTAGAAAAATGTAACGTCACCAACTCATCTTGCAGATCTTACCTTCCTCTTTTCTTCTGTCCTTGAGGTTACCATTCAGTCAGTTTTGTTCCATTACGTGTATGTCCATCTCCACCAAGAGGTGGTCTTATATAGGTTGCTTTTCTCTTAATGATGTATATATTCTTTTTTTTATGGAATAGGAGGACAAACAAGCGTACAGGTCACCTGGTGTTCAGTGATCACCGCCGCCCACATTCTCTTGCAACACCAGAGGAATTACAAGAGCGTTGCCGGCCATTATTCATTTTATCTTCTAAATTAACCCTAGTAACACTTTTATTCATCGCGTTTTGCTCGGACAGCAAAGAGAATTTCATCATACGTTCATCGGACAGCGCGAGGTAGCTGTTAAATCGCCTTTTAAATTCCGTGGAAGCGATTTCGGTTGGATTCAATGATAAAGGAATAATTTGATCTTTATAGGATTAAATAGTTTGTCCGTCAGTCTATTAAAGCTTAGGCTATGTAAGAAACATATTTATTCGTAACCTACTAACAGATCCCGATATTACAGTGGTTTGTTTCTTAAAACGAACATCTATAATAAACAGGAGGTCTACTCGCAAAATCGACAACGATACGATAATACTCCGAATTTATCGCAATTATCCTACTCTAACAAATGTTCGAATTCCTTATCGTTTATCGTTACCATCCTATTAATATTATAAATGTGAAAGTTTGTATGTCTGGATGTATGTTTGAACTTCTTTAACGCAAAGACTACTGAATGAATTTTGATGAAACTTTGCAATAATATAGCTTACACACCAGAATAACATATAGGCTATGATTTATAAAAATATTGTGTGAATTAACTATATATTGAAATAAAATTGGAGTGTATGTTTGTAATATTGAGATAACCGTTTTTTACTAAATGTATATTATGAATACATATACGTACCGTATATGCACTAAAATAACATTTTTTACAATTTTTGTCTGTCTTCCTGTCTGTCTGTCTGTTTGTTCCGTCTAATCCGGCGACTTTTATTGGCAGGTAGCTGATGTAATAAGGAGTAACTTAGGCTACGTTTATTTTAGAAAAATAAAGCAATGTCCAAGAAACGGTCTACTTCTAAAAATAATTTAAATGGCAAAACAACGTTTGCCGCGTCAGCTAGTAGACTAATATTTTGATTTTTTTACGATATTAGTGTGAATGAAATATGTTCAAACCTAAACATTATCTATGCTATGTCGCTGTTAAGTGTCAAAAGTCAAAACATAGCTTAGGCGCTAAGGACCATGCCAGACTCTGCACCACCAATTTGGTATCATTTACACATAATGTAAATGTTAAAAAAATATGTAATGAATATAATATGACCATTTAAAATTGAATAAATAATACAAAACTTGCGGATAATTAAATGTAAAAAAAAGTTACTCAACCCTTCTCGTCGATTTCCTATTTCTCAGGCGGCCATTTGCATTATTTCTACGGATAAACGATCAACAAAATGACTTAAATGACTTAGTAGTAAAAAACCCTGTTGAATAGTAAATTACATATAATTATTTCAATAATATTTATTAAGTATGTATATTGTATGGCAAATATATCTATACAACTTGAAACGATAATCGATGATATCGACGTCTAGAAGGTGTCGTTGAGATTATCGTAAAAGTGACGTTTGATTATTTGTGAAATTCGAATATTCGTCTCTGACAATTTCAACTAAGAGTAGGGTTACGACCGATAATATCGAATAATGTTTCGTTCGTTCAATCATCGCTTCGAGATTGATTACGATGTAACTAAGAGTAGGATTCTACTGCTACTTTGTGAAGGGTTCATCTAATGAGGAGAAGTAGCAAGAAACCCATTGCCACTCTTTTAAATCAAGATTTATATTTTCATCGTTTTACAAATAGATCCTTTCAATTACAATATAATATGTAAAGTGATGCAACAAACATACTCAAACGTCAAATAGTCAATGTCTTACACGAGTAAGTCAAAAAAAAATGTTAATTAATGCAAAACAAAAGTTATTGAGTACAGTAGCTGCATCATCCACATACACCGTAAATAAATAAAGGAATTCTGTGAGCATTTTGTAAGCGATTATTTATAATATATTGCGACACCTACCGTTTGATATTTTAATAATTAATACAAAAAAATACAAAACGATAGTCAGTTAAATTTGTAATGTTTATAACAATTTTTATATTAATTTTAATAAGAATTTATAATAACATTTGGTAGGGTAACACAATTGAAAAAAGGTCGTGGTGGGTAAGGTGGGTTCTATCGGCTTTTGCTACACCTGGTACTATCCTGCGAGATCCCGATGCGGAACCGATCCTGGATGCGGTGATCTTCCAGCTATCTGCGCCAGGAAGATAGGAATCGTTCGATATGGAGCGACTCAGAACCACAAGCACCAAGGCAGGTTCAACCTCAGCGCTAACTTAGGACCTGGAATTATAAACAAGCGATTGGCGGTCCATTCTCTTTTTTTTTTACATTTCGTTCCTTCATTCCAGAACACGGAACCCGCAAGCATAACATGCCTGCTCACTCATGAACCGTCTCGCTCTCACCTATTATTGATTAAAATACCACTACCATAAGCTTTAGTAACGTTCCGTTACAATATATAAAAGTTATTATTAGTAACCTTTAAGAATCTGAAGCCGAGCCTACGGCAACAGGATCATCCTGCCACCACAAGCATGACGCATGAGCCAGCCCTCACCTCCCACAACCATATTTTAGGGAAGCGGATGACCCATTCCATGTCATCGCCACAAGCAGTGACTTTTAATGTAAACGTAGCATCTCTTTTCGAAGTCCAATTCTTCAACTCACTGCAAAAGATATACCTAATAAGTATTATAAAATATATTGGGAACACTAATTATTGTTATAGTGGCATGAGTGACTTAACAAACAGAGTCTAAGTAACATTTCTGTATTCTATACAACATACCATAGACGACATATTTCATTTAGATTTATATAATTAACATTAATTATTTTCTTACGATGATGTTTTTAATTATTATATCGTATTTTTTAAGAAGTAAAATGTTTTTTTAATATACCTACTTTCAATTTTGTTTTAATTAATCGATAGATTGATAAGTTTTATGAAAAGAATCAATCTCAGCAGTGAGCTATATAGTGGCAACATTTAGGCAAAAAATAGTAAAATCTGTGTCAACTTTGTTGAAAAGGATTTATATTCAGACCACGTGCCATCCTCCTATAAAAGATGACGTCATCGCTTTGGAAATATTCTGTATGTACTTCCCTTTACGTGGGGAAAAATATTTCCTCCTAATTACGTGTTGGTTGATATACTTGAGTTGGTTGATACGGATTGTCCCACAAATGTTAATAGCCAAGTGACCTTGTAAGATACAAAAGCAACAATTACATAGACTGAGTAAAAACTTACTTTTTAGGGTTCCGTAGTCAAATGGCAAAAACGAACTCCTTATAGATACGTCATGTCTTTCTGTCTGTCCACCTGTATGTCGCAGCCACTTTTTTCAGAAACTATAAGAAGTGTACTGTTGAAACTTGGTATATCATTTTTTTAAGTGGTAAATGGTGTCTAGGACTAGATTATGATTATTTTATTCGCAATAGCAATGACAAAATTGTATATTTGATTAAAAAGAGCGCAAAAAAAATGCGGGAGAGTTTGTTGCGTCGCTTCTTCTCTTTGTTTCCGAAGCGGTAGTAGTGTCTAGTATATTAGAAATGACATCAAAAAGAATACTAAAAGAATCAATTTTGAGAAAATAAATGCCTTTTGACTGATTTTGGTTTACAAGTCGTAAGAGGTCAGCCATTTCTCCTTAGTATATTAAATGTTAAACCACTTAATAACAAACACGTTGACAAATCAATATTGGTCACACATTATCGGGCTGTCAGGTTGTATATATGATAAGTATATGGTTGGTTCTTGCTATTAAAAAGGGACGAGGCTTGACATACAGACGAACAGATAATAAAGTGATCCCATAAAATTCCGTTATTCTTTCAAATGGATTGTCTCTCTCTCTAGTCGTTCCCTCATGACTGAGGATCCTGGTCATCATCAAGTGATCCACACTTGGAGTGAACTATTTGGTTCCATCGGATTCTGTCCGTTGCGGCCCTGACGACGGAGCTACACCTCGTCTTTTATTCTCGTCACCTACGTCTTTTATTTGTTTGGTTCATCTGGTAGGAGATCGGCCTCCGGGCTCACTTGCCATTTGTGTTCCCAACTATGATTTCTCCAGGCATCATTATTATGCACCCGCATTAGGTGCAAAAATACGAAATAATTCGTTGGTGGCATATCCTGGACAGTCGGGTTCTACTGCGTACCCTTGTTGAGTTCGGCCTTGGACAAAGCACTTGGACTAGTGTAGAAATGATGACATCGTATCCACGAACAAATCTTATATATTGAAATATTTTTTTGTTTATAATTTTTTCTAAAAAGAATCTGCGTTGTAATTTTTAGTTGGCAAGATAGTCAAGATCACAAACTACCTTTGATATTTCCTTCGCAGGGTTCCTCGCAATGTATTTATTCACTGTAATAGCGTCGATTTACAAATGAATTCGAAAGACCTAAACGAAAACGTAGTGGCTATGGAACCGGCGACTCTTCGGATATGAGAAACGGCCCTTTCCTCTGCACTACCAAATTTTTCCTACATAAGAAATCCTGAAAAATAAAACAAGAATTGTGAATATCACTTGGAAATAATCGATACGAAATATAAAACTTAAATTGGATTTAGGACACATAATAGGATTATAAGTATAACATTTTTCTGTATACTTAACGTGGCTTCATTTACTTACCATAACAAGCGGCTATTTAAGTTAAATAAGGAAAAGACACAAAAGTAAAAAAGCGGCCAAGTGCGTGTCGGACTCGCCCATGAAGGGCTACTTAGCAGCAAGTAACATAATATAAAAGTTATATAGAAAGGAAAATAATATTAAATTATTTTAATGAAAAAGGCAAAAAATCTTTGCTCAAAAATAAATCGAAATTAGGCATAGCCTAAATATTTAATGCAATATACTTACTTAAATATACATAAATACGCCATCTATGACGCGGAAAAAAACATCCATACATATATTCATCATATAAATGTTTGTACTTACCGGGACTCGAACCCGGGAACCTCTAGCTTAGTAGATAGGATCGCTAACCACTCGGTTGTTGTAATTATTTATTTATTTAAGCCTTTAAAACAACTTAATACTATACAAAACTGTTTTTCTAATATAAATTCTAGTTTATATCCCACTACTGGGCGAAGGCCTCCCCCGTTTTCTTCCACAATATTTTGTCAGTTGTTGATCGGGTCCAGAGTACTCCTTCAAAGGCAATTACTTCGTCGATCCACGTGGTGGTAGGTCTGGCTCTTTTTTTTGTTTTGCGTCTTTCGGATACCATGATGTGACCAGACTACTCCAGCTATTGCTAGATCTTCTTGTTATACGTCCTGCCCAGTTTCATTTCATTCTTTTCGTTACTCTTGCTACATCTTGTAATTTACTTTTTTGTCTTATGTTTTTATTTGGTATCTTATCTATTAACCTTATGCTTAAAAAATGTCTTTCCATGTTTCGCTGTGCTATTTTGACTTTCCTAAGCTGACTTCTATTCAATGCCCACGTCTGACAGCCATACATTAGAGACGGTATTGTACAGCTATTTAAAGTCGTCGTTTTTAAGGTATATCTCTGTTTTTAAAAATGAACATTAGACTCCAATATTTATTCCAATTATGTTGAATTCGTCTTTTCAATTTCTGTATCTTGCCAATTATTGAAAGATATGGTTTGACCTAGATATGTATAACTGTCTACAACATCTTACATCTACTGGTGTTGTATAATACAAGTTTATTTTGAGCGAATTTATTGAATAAAACGACTGGGTAAGCCGGTAATGTGAACGTGGCATCCTTAAGTGTTGTTGACTGACAAACTCTGGAGCGAGAGTCAACACTAGATTAAAAGAACTTAGCTAAATTATCACTAAAAATTCATATAAAAAATACTAGCCGACCCGGCAGATGTTGTTCAATAGATAATAAATAAAATACTGTTTCTTACAACAGTCAAACTGTGCGTCAGTAAATTCTATCATACAAAATATGTCCATACAAATCATATGTTGGAAATAGATTAATTATGGATCCCAAATCGAAATAAAAACTATCCTCTCTCTCAAGTTGGACTTAAATGCACTCCATGAGTCCCCATTAAAATCCGTTCATTAGTTTACGAGTTCACTGGAAACAAACATCAGGACACTAGATTTATATATAGCTGACCCAGCAAACAAAAAAAATTCAATAAATAAATTTTTTCAAGCATAATAAATACGTGACGACTGATTCGCAGACCTACCGAATAAAATACATTTTTTACATTGAATTTATCTTACAATAATTTTTGTATTCGATTGCCATCTTACAACATTGCGGATCTGTGAATGGAGCAGAATTATATAAAAATCGCGATACAAAAATAGGTGTTAATCGTAAACAGATGAAGATCAAAGTCACCCTTATCATTTAGAGGTATGAAAAACAGATATTGGCCGATTCTCAGACCTATCCGATATGCACACAAAATTTCATACAAATCTTTTGGTAACAGACACCGGGATACGAGAATTTATATATTAGAAGATATAGATAATATGTATTAGAACTCTAATAAGTCCTAAGTAACTTTTTTTCATTTCTGACGTGAGAAGACTAAATGTTAACTCTTTTAGAAAGCCTCTAAAACTTACGAGTATTTTATTGAGGTCGTATAAAAGTCGTAAGCTCTCGTATTATGATGAAGGTGGTTCCAGAACTTGTTTTATTTGTGTATTTCTAGAACATCTTCATCCAGAAGTCTTGACGAGACATTTTTTTTATGACAATAAGAGACGAGACGAGAACAGCTGATGGTAATTGATACGCCCTGCCCATTACAATGCAGTACCGCTCAGGATTCTTGAAAAGCACAAAAATTAAGTCTCATTTGCCCAGTAATTTCACTAGCTACGGTGCCCTTCAGACCGAAACACAATAATGCTTACACATTACTGCTTCACGGCAGAAATAGGCACCGTTGTGGTACCCATAATCTAGCTGGCATCCTGTGCAAAGGAGCCTCCCACTGGTGTATTCTGTTGATCAGGAACTGACAGGTTGAGCTGGTGAAGATTGAAGTGACTCAAAAGTGACTTATCTTATTCTTGAAAGCTCATCCCGGGTCAAGATTATGATTATTTTATAGCAATAGCAATGAAAGTACAATATTTTATATTTTATTAAAAAGAGTGCATAAAAAGAATGCTGGGAGAGTTTCTTGCGCCGCTTCTTCTCTCTCAGAGCGCCATTTGTTGCCGAAGCGGTAGTAGTATCTAGTATATTAGAAACACATCAAAAGTAATTCTCTATCTGTGAAAACTTTTAATTGTCCTTCTGTAATTATGTATGTAACTTATATTTTTTAACCTAGCTGTAAGTTTTCCAAAAAATGTAAAATAAAATAAAATAAAGGGATCAATTTTGAGAAAATAAATGCCTTATATGCCTTTATTATGATATTGATGAAATTTTTAAGAGTATTTGATATTAGGTCCCTAGATAGATTTACCGTAAGAGCTTGCAGACTCTGTAATTGAGTGACATAATGTATGTCGCAGTTTTTCTTATTTTACGGCTGGATCACTTGGCGTTGCATAGAGACAACTTCATTGTATGTCGCCGCATTTATCATGGGGAGTGTTTCGAAGAGCTGTTTCACCTGATTCCTGCCGCCGAATTCCAATTTCACACGAAACGCGACAAGTTAGGATATCATCCCCACCATCTGGATGCGTGGCGGTCCTCCACAGTGCGGTTGTTAAGGAGCTTTCTTCCACGTACTACAAAGCTGTGGAATGAACTCATGCTCGTCTCGTCCAGAAAAGGAAAAAACCTACTCTGAAACATGCTGCGTTTTATGGTATCACTATTATTCTAATCGGTTCACTAGCCTTCGCAGTAAAACTGAAGGAAAAAAAACGGCCAACGGCGAGTCGAACTCGCCCATAAAAGGTTCCGCAGCAGTAAGTAGCATAATAATATAAAAGTTCTTGTAGTTTGTTGTAAAATTGATCGATGTTTTAATAAAAGTGAATTTTTTTTAAATTAAGTTTTTAAAAAAAAAAACTACTTATTAGATCTATTATTTTAGAAGTCAAAGGAGGGGGAGACACACATTTTACCACTTTGGAAGTGTTGATATTAGAAACCTCAATATCATTTTTGAAGACACCATACATACCCGACACGTTTATGATGAAAAAAAAATTTTGAGTTTCAGTTCGGTATGGGGAATCCTAAAAATTTATTGTTTTTTTTTTCGGAAAAAAGTGGCTGTGATATACGGATGGACAGACAGACAGACATGACGAATCCATAAGGGTTCCGTTTTTGAAGTAAAACTTCTTTAGGCGTGACTTGGGAGTAACTCAGAATATTTTTTGAAAAAAATCAATTGAAACAAAATTTTAACCATTATAATATAATGGTTTAAGAAATTGTTTCAACAGCTAAGTAATATTTTCTGAAAATCTCAATGAAAATCTCCAAGTGTATTTGTTTATTTATGACAACTTTGTAATAAATAATAAATAAAAGTTCACAGTCTGACGTTTGCGACATTCGTTTATTTTTCTTCTTCCATCGGACAGGCCAAAGGACCGACCCCTTAGAGCCATATTCGTTAATATTCAATAACAACGTTATATTGATATGTGTGATATTAATTATTAATTTATTGAATTATTTTTATTCGATTGTTTATTAATAACACGGCTTTATATATTTAATGGTATAGATTAAATCTTCTTGTCTTTCAACTTTTTAAGAATATTTGTTATATACTGGATGTCCTAGAATAGGTGGGACAAACAAGGGCAAACGAAAATAACATATATTGTCTATGAGCTTTCAGATAAGCAAAAAAGGTATATAAATGTATCTGTTAATTATTCCTAAAATTAATTATAAATTAGTTTTACTTCAATCGCGCGTAAAGATTACACGCACACACTTTTAAACATATGGCTACGGAACTCTAAAAACGGTTCTCCATGTATTAGTATAGATAAACAATTTAATGTATTTTGTACTTATTTTAATAACATCGATCACCATTAATTATTGAATTAGTCATTCATTGCACTGCTACATTCATATGAATTTTTAATTAAATTATTATTATAAATGTGATATCTGTTTTTCTCGGATCTAGATGATACGACATATTTTTATGAACAGACTAATATTGTTGTTGTGAAAAAACCCAATAAGGAAACTGGAAAATACGCTTGCATAAAACGGATTTAAGTAAAACTTAAGTTTTTATTGTTTCATTAGTGGTTTCGTTTGGTCGGGTGGAGTATGTATGATGGTAGCGCGATGGAACGAGGATCGAACCTTGTCTATGACATCAAAAGATAAAGTAAAAGTCAAATAAAATTTATTGCATGAAGCTTGAACCGGCGAGCAGCTTTCCAGATACCCGACTGGAACACGCAAGTTCTGGTTGTCGAAAGCTGCTCTTGGTAACTTCAACCAGCCGTTCCCTGCCGCTGTTGCACATGAGGAATGACACCCTGGCCCATACGGCAAAAAAGAAAGCCGATCTCCTGTGCGCTCTTTTTGTCTCCAACTCGACTCTTGACGACAATGGAAAAATACCGCGTACCATCCCGGTGTCAGAGCTCTATGCCTGAAGTACAATTCAGACAGAAAACTGTTCGGCGAGCTCTGTTTTCGTTGGACGTCAGGAATTCGAGCGGGCCGGATGGCATTTTTTTTTAATGGAATAGGAGGACAAACGAGCGTACGGGTCACCTGTTATTAAGTGATCACCGCCACCCACAATCTCTTGCACCACCAGAGGAATCACAGGAGCGTTGCCGGCCTTTAAGGAAGGAGTACGCGCTTTTTTTGAAGGTATGTCTATATGTCTTATCATCCCCGAAACACCGCACAAGGAAGTTCATTCCACAGCTTTGTAGTAGGTGGAAGAAAGCTCCTTGAAAACCGCACTGTGGAGGACCGCCACACATCCAGATGGTGGGGATGATATCCTAACTTGTGGCGTGTCGTGCGAAGGTGGAATTCGGCGGCAGGAATTCTCCAATCGTGCTTAGAATCTATGCCCCTGAGTTGACGTCGGTACTAATATGATTATTCTGGCACTCATATTCAAAAGGCGTAGTGCCTGACTCATGGACTCATCAGCCATTGTCCATCCGATCAAAAAAAAGGAGACAGTTCGGATCCGGAAAACTACAGGCCTGTTGCTGTTACTCCCTGCTCTCCAAAATCATGGAGAGCATAATTAGCCGCCAGCTCTTGGTATACCTAGAAGGTCACCAGTTGAACAACGATCGGTCGGCAGGTGATCTTCTGATACCTAACATATAGATGGACGGCGGCTATTGAATACAAGGGAGAAGGCCTGGCAGTTAGCCTGGATATAGCGAAGGCATTTGATCGTGTATGGCACAAGGGCCTAATCTCAAAACTTCCACCATTTGGGCTTCCCTAGAGCTTATGCAATTGGACCTCCAGCTTCCTCACTGGGCGCAGCGTACAGGTCGTTGTCGACTGTTATTGCTCGAACCCGAAGCCCGTGAACACTGGAGTGCCCCAAGGCTGTGTGCTATCTCCCACACTGTTTCTTCTATACATTGCAATGCAGACAACAGCACTGGTGATGCCGTACAGGTCTCCTACATACACGGGCCATGCAAGTCTCTCTCGGGAAAGACCAGTGCCGGAAGAAACTTGTGTCTTCTATCGAGTCCTGTCTCGAGAAGGACGCGGAATGGGGTAAATTGAATCTTGTCAAATTTAACCCCCAGAAGACTCAAGTTTGCGCGTTTACCAAAAAAAAATCCCATTTGTCGTATCATCGTTCTTCGATAACACTTCTCTTAAAGCCTCGCCTAGTATCGGAATACTCAAAATCTCGACCGATTGCCAATTCGTCTTTGAAAGTACTAAATGTACCTTAAGTTCGGAAAAGAAGAGCTCGTGAGAAGAACATACAAGGAACTATACATAGAGCATTTTACAATCGCTTTAATATACAAAACAAAATAGTTTGTAAGGTGCTGCATACAATATATGAGTCGTGTTCAAAGTGAAAAGCGTTTTAAATATAAAATATTTCATAAAAAGTAATAAAGAATAAACTATATTAATTATTCTATATTCGATGCATCAATCTTTAGAGCTTGAATTCATAGATTGTGTAAGGGTGCTTCGTAAACAATTCCTCAATTCAACCTTCGTGACCGTCACGGTCGTGATTACTGTTCTTATCATCAGCAGGCTTAGCATACCTCCTTGGTCTGGTATATCTTTCGGTCATGGTTTCATCCGTGTCCATTTCATGTGAGCATTCGTCGATCGAACTCTTGATTGTACTATTATTATGTATTCTTTGCCGATGGTGACATTTTTAATCAGTCTATGGTGTAGGTCACTCACCGGGGGAGCGCTGGTCCTTCAAACGACCTTGAACTACCAAACGCTCTATGAAGTTTTCGTAACATATATTTTTTGTTCAGAAAAAGACTTCCGACGGAATTCTCTTGGACGTAGAGCGTTTCGAAGAGCTGTTTGAACTGATTCCTGCACGCCACAAATTTCGATATCAACCCTGCCATCTGTATGTATGGCGTTCCTCCACGGTGCGGTTTTCAAGGAATTTTCTTCCACGTACAACCAAGCTGTGGAATGAGCTTCCTTGTGCGGTGTTTCCAGAACGATACGGCATAGGGTTCCACCTTTCTAAAAGACCGGTGCTCCTTGATTCCTCTGATTTTGCAAGAGAATGTGGGTAGCGGTATAGTCGATTGTGCTCCTCTTCAAAAAAAATATACCTACTACATTTTGTGATATATATCGAACGCAACTAGATAGTATTTCATTATTATTAGTAACAAAATCCCCCATTTTACTTTATCAGAAGCTTTATATACAGCTTGCTTCAAAAATATTTGAACAGAGATAAATTTTATCGATGGACAATTTAGTACAATTTTAATTTAAGCTTATCGTTATCTTTGAAACGTTGATAACTAAAATATTTCGGACACCAAAATCAATAGTTAACTAATGTGGTTACAGCAGTGCTTCGAATTATGTAATATCTATGATATTCCTGCAAATATGTTTGACTTAAACCTGTTTGATAAAAATACCTGCCCGTTGTAAAAATAAAAGTAAAACTCCGTGTTTCTGATTAAAAATACACGTTAACCTACTAAAACAAACTTACACCAACTTTACGTAATATTATCCCTACTGATATTATAAATGTGAATGTGAGTTTATTTGTTACGCTTTCACGCCTAAACCACTGAACCAATTTTCATGTAATTTAGTAAAAGCTTGGGAAAGGACATAGGCTACCTTTTATCGCGAATAAAAGGCTTAGCGGGGATGACATAGGGGGTGGAAATGGGTATGAAAGTTCGTGATTATCGAAGAAAAATTTGTACTTAGGCACTTGATAGAAAATAAATAAATAATTCTTCTAGAGATTTTAAATTTAGAACTGTGTGGGGATGGAAAAGGGGAATGAAAGTTCTATAGTTGGTAGGTTTTAAAAATGTATTAACCACAGCAGTTTGTTGTGTATTATTTGCAAAGTATATTAAGAATATATAAATATAAAAATTGCTGCACAAAAAACTATAATTTTTGCAGGGATATAATGGAATATGATCTGAGGTGTCTGCATTATCTTTTTTTTCTAATAGATAATTTAACGATAAGAACATTAAACTACTTTTGAAATTACAGCGCGCAAAGGAGCTACAACCTGAGTGTAGAGCAAGACACTTCGGTCGACGTGACACACGGACGGTTGGCTCAGTTTTTTTTATGGAAAAGGAGGTCAAACGAGCGTACCTAGTGGTAAGTGATCACCGCCGCCCATATTCTCTTGCAATACAACAGGAATCGCAGCAGCGTTGCCGGCCTTTAAGGAAGGTGTACTCGCTTTTTATGGAGGTACCCATGTCGTCCTGGAAAGACCGCACATTGAAGCTAAGTCCACAGTTTTGTAGTAGGTACTTGGAAAAAAGCTCCTTGAAAACCGCACTGTGGAGGCACCGCCACACATCCAGATGGTGGGGATGATATCCTAATTTGTGTCGTGTCGTGCGAAGGTGGAATTCGGCTGCTAAAACTTGGAACCGAAAAAGAATCGAACTAGATAGTGCTGATATATATTTATATGATTTTTCAATCGGTTTTGTTCCTTGTTGTACATTGCTTCTTGCATTCTGCTTTTAACCAATATTTTGCCTTACCTTTTTGTAAGATATTTCCCACATAAGACGTTTCGACTGTCGTGTAACCTAAACAACGTTTTTAAACACTCCCTTTAACATTCAAAACCGATTATAATATTAATATAAAAACAATTGAATAATATTACAATAACGTCCTTATACGTCGTGACATGAAGGTAAAGTCGATAAATCATATTGTAAACATTGACAATTTTAAAACGTATGATTGAAGCACCTGGCACCCGCGGAGGGGAGGGGGGGGGGCGGTGACTCCCGCCCCGTTTGATTGAATATAAATACGCAGTGACGTACGCGACTAATGTGGAATAGAGTTGCCACTGTATTTAAAAATTAATACCTGCAGTACTTAATTTTAAAATGGAAATAAATTACGCAATGGTCCATGTGATGTCAAGTGATATCAATTATTCATTAAGTTACAATTTAATCTGAGACATAACGCACTACAGAACGAAGTAAGGCGTACCATTTTTGTGTGGAGGAGAAAACAAATGAGCATGCTAACGGGTCAACTTATAGTATGCCCTTGTAATACTGACATTGTAATAAAATTATATTTTTACACTGGCCCTACACATTTAAAGCCGGCGCGCAATATTACAATGCACTACTATTGTTGGCTTTGGAAGTGTGTTAGCAGTACTAACTCAGACAAAAACTGATCTTTACTAACACAATATAAATATATTACAAAATATAACACACTGTTACAAATCTGGAAAGCTCCGGGATAAAATGTACGACATATTATGTATGTATATGCTAAAATGTTATTAATAAAAAAATGGGTAGATTATAATAATTAATAAAAAATATTTAACAAAAGTCCCAGTATCTAGGTATCACAAAATAAACAGAGATGATATTGTGATTGAATCAAAATATTACCAGGAATAATATTCAAATTATAGATATTCAAATTCAATTATTTTTTTCAAAAAAGAATTTTAAATCACTTATTGGAAGTCAAAAACTACCACCCATTCGAAATAATATGCCTCAGACCTGAGAATAGGGGCGCAAGAATCTCAGCGGACCTTTTTTTTCTTAAAAAATGTAATATCGTACAATAAACATTTATAATTAAAGAGCCTGAGGGTGTTCGCTCCAATCCCAGTCTGTGGTATCATTAGGAAATCATTTATTTTATAATAACCTTTTCCACACAAACGTTTTTCAACAATTCTTTTAAATTTCGTCACACATTTGTTTGGTATATTTTCTGGGATCATATTGAAAAAGCATATACATCGCCTAATAGAAGACTAAACCGAGTAGTAGGCATTACAAGTTTATGTTTGTTTCTCGTGCTAACATTATGATTGTCGCAATCATTAATGTGCTTTTGAACATACAGAACATTTTCAAGAATATATTGAGCTGCAACAGTCAAAATGTTTATTTCTTTAAATTTTTCTCTTTTAAAATTCTTTTTATATGCATCGTTGGCTAAATAATAAAATTTCAATCCCACTATTAAAATAATTATTCCTATAATTTATTATTTGATGTATAATTTTAATAAATTATTAATATCATATTACAATTGGCACGAGACACACAATATGATTATTTTTTCTCAATAGTAAACTCATAAAATAACCGAGGCATACTATGTGATACTTGTGGTAGAAATTATTATTATTGTCACATTTTATTTTCTTCATTCTACTTCATTAATATAAATAAATCTTCATCATCATGTTATAATTCTAAAAACTCACGTAAATATCATATTATTTCAAATTTATATCCACATAATTTTTATTCAAATTAGGATTTTAAATCACTTCTCTGGTCTGAAAAGAATTGATGCCAGAAATTTTCCTGGCCCCTTTTCTTTAATATAATTTCATTACAATAAAATTTATTAATTAAATAGCCTGAGGGCGGTCGTTCCATTAATGTTAAAAAGAGTTATAATGTAAAGAAAGTTTGAAATTTTTATTAATATCAAAACATTCGGCAAGTTGACTTCTTTCCTACAATTGTAATTAATTACAATGAGTAAATTAAAAATCTTAAGATAATATTACTTACATAACAGGCTTGTTCTATTAACGACGATTGATAAAATCAAAGGATCTGAGAACGGCAATAGTTACTAAAGGAAAATTCAAAAACTTTAAACACTTTCTGCTTTTTTTAGGAGACAAAGTGAATCCTTGTCTGAACCCTATATTCTGAGCAGCATTGTAATAACGCTCGTCACTTTGAGGCATTAGATGTTAAGTTTCATTTGCCTGGGCTAATAGGTAATAGGAGGGTAAAGAATCATGATTACGAAGCATCCTCTCACAAACAATGAATTCAAGCTCTAAATGTTGATGTATCCAATATACGATAGTTTATATTCGTACAGATAATTCTTCATTATTTTTTATGAAATATTTGATATTATTTAAACACGACTCATATATTGGATGCAGCACCTTACATACTTATTTGTTTTGTATGTTACAGCCATTGTAAATACTCATTTGATTGAAAAGAGCGGCCGTTGAGTTTCTATATTTTCTTCTCACGAACTCAACTTTTTCCGATCATAATATTATGGTAAATTCAGTAATTTAAAAGAAATATTTATAGTGACTATTCAAAAAATTCAAAAAATTTAATAAAGTTTATTTGACTTTGACTTGACATTGAGAGCTTGTATAGAAGGGCTACAAATAGAAGAAGCCAGTAAAGTATGTCAATGGCAAATGGACGTCAGCAATCTTTGCTTGGAGTATGCAGAGATAACGAATACCTGTGATTTTAGATCATTAAACGTCTAAATAGCAGGCTATTACAGGCTGTCACAGGTGACAGCTGTGAAAACGCCGAATAATATTGAGGTTGACGATTAACCTCTATTTGGAGTAATGCACGCACATTAACACAAAGTGGTATACGAATCGCGAGTGTAAGAGGTAGCTTGTCACGCACTCTAAAGTAATAAATCTGGCCGGTTTTCATCGGTTGTCTAGCAGCAAGAGGCTCTATCACTAGACGAATAAATGATCTAAGTCTGTTTAATCAGATTGAAACTAGTTTTATGTTCCTCTGAAATATAAATGTTTGTAATAATTGATACACGTTTGCACAAATTATCTAAACCAAAATTTGGCATCATTTTCTAAGCCAGTAGCCCCAAATTAGACAGAAGCCTGAAGTATGGATGTAAACATAATACGTTGGTCTTACTCATACTTTAGCTAACTAAAGTGAATACTCACAATAATAGCCTTCGAATATACCAGCGTATATATGACCTGACAGCCCGATAATGCATCACCTATCTTGATTTTTCAATGTGTGCGTTAGCAAGTTTATCGTAATTTATAGTAATGATAGATTGTCTTTCTTTTTCTATCTTGCTGTATCTCTCTTAGAGATGATCTTCTCTTTCACTCGCTATGACTGTGTATACGCTAGAATAAGTCGTGTTTGACAAATGGATGATTTGTCTGTAGCTTATTATAAATTACATACATTCACCATTGGCAGTTTATCTCCTCAATTATAATAACCCTCAAGAATTCTAAAGTCTTTATAATAAGTCACCGAATAAAACTAAGCAATATTTTATTACGCAACGACTCCACGCATTCCGTCGCGCCGGCGCCCGCATGTCATTCCCGCCGCCATTATAAAATGTCGACTATAATCGGCCTTTATTTTTATTTTATTTTCGCCACCCAACCACCCCCAACTCCCCGATATTTCAAAGTTAACGACTGCATAAAAATATAACACTCGACTTGAAAAATTTCGTTTTATATTTTTGCTTCGGGCGCCGAATTCAATGTAGGTTGGTTTAAATTTGTTATGTTTATTAATCTACTTTGTATGACAAATCTGTTGGTTTTGATCTCGGAGCTTTGCCATATTTTGTCACATCTCAGTACGTTTTAATCGATAATATTATGGGAAGGCCACATAGCTCGAAGGACAGATCCGATAGAGCGACCAGGTACTGCCGTGGTTTAAAATGCTGTTTCCCATGCAAGAAAATTTCATAGCAAAACCACCAACAATAATGTGAACGTAGCTGATAAATCTCATATAAAAGTATTTATGAAGGATTTTGTACCAGCGCTTGATGAAGTTAAACCTTTTTTTGGTGTATATGAACTAGAGTGTCATATTTCTGTAAGTTAAGTAAGTAAGTTAAAAAATACGAACCCTTACAACACGTTGTCCCTTTGTTCTATGGAGAGGCTCGTGTTTGAAAAATGACATTAACAGTTAAATCGGCTATGTTATCAATGTTACAATTTATTAAAATGATTTGCTAACGGATTATTATAGGTCTTAGTGAACATGAAAAAGATGACTGACCACAAGATGGACTGATGAACTGGTCAGATCGCCGGAATACATTTGATGAGGGCAGCGCAGGACCGATCGTCGTCAAAATCTTTGGGGGAGGCCTTTGTTCAGGAGTAACCGTTTTTTGACTGATATGATAATTTTATGATGGTATTTTGGATGGTAGGCATTATTAATTGATAATTTCCTACAAGGTAGCGAACCACAGAACAAAAACTTTAGGTCAGAGAATGCCTGCGAAGGCCTTAGTTTGTGACCTACTTCAGTAAGTAGCCAAAATTACGTTATCAATAGAGTTACCAGCCGCTTTCTATATTATAAAGTCTCTATGTATAGATAGATTAATTTTTATGAAAATAAGGGACGAGATGAGCAAGACGTTCAGCTGATGGTAATTGATACGCCTTGCCCATTACAATGCAGCGCCACTCTAGATTATTGAAAAACTTAAAAATTCTGAGCGGCACTACAACTGCGCTCGGCTACTTGAGACATAAGTTGTCAAGTCTCATTTGCCCAGTTATTTCACTAGCTACGGTGCCCTTCAGACAGACAATTACTGCTCCACGGCAGAAATAGGGGCCGTTGTGGTATCCATAATCTAGCCGGCATCCGGTGCATAGGAGCCTTCCACTGGTAAAATAAAAATAAGTATACTAAGGCCAACGAGAGGAGATAAAGAATGTCAACATGTTATATTGTCTTTAATATGATGATTCGGACTCTTTTGACTAATAATGTTGGGATAATACAGACGATAGCGATTAGTATAGGAAATCTATAATTTGTATATAATTTATTTAAAAAAAATGTTTTGAAGTGCTGAAAACTCTGTTTACATTCTTTATCTCCTCTCGTTGGCCTTACTTTAGGTAATAATAATAAACAAACAGTATAAGCTGAACTCTATTTTATATGATGACTTATTTCAATTTGAGCTCAACTTACATTGGTAAGACGAATAAATATCCCTATTGAGAGGCGAGAGAAATCCTGTTATACAGTTTATGCCAGGTCCGTTTTGTAACTTATTATATGAGTTGCAGCATTAAATTACTTTGAATTACTTATTTAATTTAAGAAAGGTACTAAATACTCAATTTTTCGGGTAATTAAGAGGTTTTGGGGCTGCGAACTGATCGATACAATTGTTTGTGTTACAATTTTTTTTAACATAAAGATCTTGAACGAGCCAGAGAGGTTTAACAATATTATGATGTATCTCTTAGTTAGTAACATTTAATAAGTCTGAACTAATTTTTGTCGCCGAAGAATATCTGAATATCGCTGAAGCCATTCTTGAGTTTTACAATCATAGAAAAACATACACAATGTGTATTTACACAGAAAAATTTGGTGCCAGCTGCTTAAAACTGTATTGTTAGAAACATAAAATTATAAAAAGTATAAAGCACAAATTATTATAGATAAGGAATATTAAATTTGTGATGTGTTATGAAGAATAAAAACAGGAAAAACAACGATTGAGGAAACCCCATATAATATTCGGAACAAATTTCAATAAATACCCACCAAACAATACTAAAGTAATTAAACTTCAAAACCTAATATAAAAACTTTTTACGCATCGTCGCCTAAAAAAAAAGAACACGTAATGAAAAAAAGGCGCCAACAGGCTTCCAGCATTCTGTTTATACGGCGAATAACATTGCTAAAGTTTCCTCGTATTTTCTTAGAGAAAAAGCGAAAATATTTGAAAGCAGGCTGAACTTAAATTTATTACACCATTACTCTTAATCATAAATGTGGAAGCGAGACGGCGAAAATTAAAAAGAAAGCGAGCTATGTGAAATGAAAATAGTGTTTAGTTCAAGGATAGAAAGTGATGGATATATTTACACTGCGCCGCGCCCTTTTGATAGTGTTTCCAAATTTTCGGAAAGAATCGCGTTTGTTTGTGCTTAGGGAGGGCTTACATACTGCGCAATAAAATCACTTCCAGTAAAATAAAATGGTAATTCTTATGATAGATTTCTTTTACTGATTGATTGTAATTAAAATCAAACTAGTCAATATTTATATTGTTACAAGACGTCATATGTGCTTTTATCTTATTTGACGTTTCACCTTTAATTTACAGGCCCTAAATCAAGTTCAGTTACAGTTTTATACATTTAAAAATATGTTATAAGAACCTATTTTTACATTACCTGTAGGTACAGTTGATATGTTTATATTACTAACTAGGTATGTAATATCTACGATAAAAATTATAAAATAGTTTCTCACTAAGGTGTGCCATGTAACCGTACCCTTGTGATAATGCACTGGCCCCTGTTGAAATGATCAAATTGAAGGGTGGCCCCTTAGGGTGAGATTTTTGCTGTTTTCTGAAAAAAAAAACACATTGCAACGTTTTTACCTAAAACACATCAGTTTTGAGCGCACGCGCATTCGATAGCACGTGCCATTTGGTTTTTTTTATTTTATGGCTCCGAAGTGAAGTGTGTTTTTTTTTAATAAGATATTGATTTCAGCGTGAAGTGTGTGTGTTGTTGTGTTTTATGACAAATGAATGAGGAAACACGTAATCAAAGGGAGAGGTAAGACTTATTAGAATCGTATCAGATAAAAGAATGACACTTTAATTTTCATTAAAAAAGCGATTACTTAGAACATAATTTTAATATCATTCCAATTCTCGGAATTAATTTATTTTACATTACTATACCTACACTATTAATTGTATTATAAATTATTTGTATACTATTTGGTAATCTAATACTGGCAAAAATTATGATTATCGATTATTTTCTTCAGATATCACAAATCAATACTAAATTTTAAGGCTGTATTTTGAGCTTTTTCTTTGTTTCTTTGTATGCGTTTATTATGGATGTACTTGGGTTTCAATTATGTATTTTTTGTATAATAGCTACATTTTAGTAACTCTCAACTAGCATTAAATCTTAGATAATTTACACGTCTAAATAAAGCCTCTTGTCGTTAGGCATCGCATGACAACTTGTGTTGCTGAAAATGGAGAAATTTCTATTATTTTTTTAAGCCTTAAATATTAATTTATGTAAAAAAAAAGTCGGAAGAGAAAGTAATTCGCGTGTAATAGTCACGTAAATCAATGTAGGTACATACAAATATTCTATTCTATTCTATTCTTTCTAGTGGCTTCTGTGTAAGGGGCACCACAACTCGTCAATGTCACGTTTCAGTAGACCAACAAGCTCAGAGTGTGTCATTTGATCGGTGTAAACGAATTTATAAGTGATTATAGTAATGACCGGTGCCCAGAATCAAAACATTTATTTTCTTATTATACCTGAAACAAATATACATGCTGTTAGATTATAATGGACAAACACTGATAATATTACTTATATAAAACATTTATTGTGTTAGTTATAACTTAATATTATTCTGTTTAATATATTTACATAAAGTATTTACAAAAGGAGTGAAAACAAAGGTGAGGAGGCATTTCAACATACAAATATAATTGTGCGCGTCTTTACGCGCGATGGATGTAAAACATTATTAAGTAGGTATTGACATTTGACACATTTCTGACAAATTACATTGATTGTTTATTTTATTTATTTAGAGCATTGGTAATAAGGTCAAATTAAACCAAAATACAATAAAATAATATTGAAATCATATTTAAATAGGTTTATAACTGCAAAATTTCATTGACATAAAAGCAAAACATAGTGACGTTTACAGTTAGTTACCTTTACTTTTTTGATGTTAGTGAAGATGAACTTCTTTGACTATTGAAGTTGCGTGCGCACAACGACATCTAAAAATAAAAGTTTTCAGAAATTTTCTGACGTTGCGACATTATTTTTTTATTTTGGTGACTTCGTCAATTATAGGACAGGCAAAGGGTTCAAGCCAATACAGCCGTATTCGTTAATATTCAATAATTTATTTCACGATTTTTACAATATAGATTCTCTACAACCGTAGAATAGCACGACGAATAAATAATTTTAAGGATTTGTTTTGTTACGCCAAAGAAGTATAACTTCTTGCGTGCATACATAAGCATACACACACTATTTTTTATTTTAGAAAGTGGAAATTCAGAAATTTAGGGGAAACTGCCCATTTTCTTTAGTAAATCGATAAAATTAATATTTTCTAATAAGGATCTTCGTTCCTATCCGGTGTCCCACGACACCACACGGTTTTTTTATGTGCATTATAAAATTTAATCGTCACTATATTATTTATTACTCCCATTTGTGAAATAATTTTCACTTTCTAATTTTATCAATAGTAAAAATAAAACTATAAAACGTTAAGAGACGATCCCTTTGGAATTGAGGTCTAGACAACACTTGTACATTTTTTGTGCTAGAAAAACATTAATTGTACAATTAAACTTATTATTTAAAAGCCTGAGGGCGGTCGCTCCATTCCCAATCTGTGGTATAATTAGAAAGTCATTTATGATATAGTAACCTCTACCACACAAACGTTTTTTAACAATTCTTTTGAATAACATAATACTTTTGTTTTGAACATTTTCTGGGATAATGTAAAAGCATATTATTATTATTATTTATTTATTTATTTTAGGCAACAATAGGTCCATATATAAATGTTAGTGAAACAGTCTTAACCTATGTTAATTACATACAGATGTAAGTAACAAACTTATTCTATATTAGTTGACATAATTAATAAACTTACAAACTAAATCAGACATCCAGTGCGCTTTGAATGCGCTGTCCTGTCTGTCGGCTATCACCTTCAAAATAATATTGGGACTCCTCTGCAACCTATTTTTGACTGAGGCGATTCTTTTCCGTATGATTGCGGAGAAACCATCGACACGGTTCTCCGCAAACATTATCCTGAAGATGTTATTATATTGGACACGGAGAGTATTAATAGATTTTTGGGTATAGTCAACCCACAGACTGCATGTGTAAAAGCTCTGACCGAATGACTTGAATAGCGTGATCTTTATATCGTTTGTGCATCGGGCAAATCTGCGAGCTAACATGGAATATGTTATATACATCGCCCCACAAAAGACTTACTAACCCTTACCCGAGTACTAGGCATTATAAGTTTATGTCTGTTATTGGTGTTAACATTATAGTTGTGACAGTTTCTAGCAAATTCACTTATATGCCTATGAACATACATTACATTATTATGAATATATTGAGAAGCAACAGTCAACATATTAATTTCTTTGAATTTTGCTCTCAATGATTCTTCAGGACCTAGGTTATAAGTAGCGCGAATAGCCCTTTTCTGCAGCACAAATATTGTAACAATATCGGCAGCGTTGCCCCATAGCAATATAAAATAGGACATAATACTTAAAAAATTTGGTAGTGGTTTTCGCAAATAAAGATTATTATTATTATTTTTTATTCTTATAATTTTTCTCAGCCTTTCGCTGGTTTGCCTGAATTTACGGGTCGAAACCAAGTAAATGCAGCGTGTGGTGTGTTAGATTTATGTGTGGAACGTCGTGTTCGTCAATTTGTAATAACTTTCTAAAGATTCGGCATGTATTTAAGATGGCGGCTTCTTGATGATGATGGTGATGTAAAGAGTTTCCATTAATTCTAGTAGTTTGAGACTATGTAACAGATGGTTTTTGATAACATCTGTGGTGGAAATGACTGGAATTACGTATACTTTATTTTGGTTCCAGATTCTAGTATTATTAAGAATAACTAAGTATACTAGTTGCGCCGTATATATGTCAGTTAATTGTCTAATCTTTTAAACCACGTATGCTGCAGAACTAAGTCTGTTCGCCACCACATAGTATGGGGGTCCCATTGTTTTTTCATATTATTTGTTATTATATTTTGTAAATGTTCTCGTGTATTTGTAGAGTTTGTTCCAAATAAAGATATACTTACTTACTTACTTAATTTGGAATCCAGAGTAATGCCAAGAAATATAGCAGATTGCACCGGTTTTATCACCCCTCCGTTTAACAAAATACTTGCATCAACATTTTTGACATTTGGTACGGTAGATTTAATATATTTCGTTTTATTGCTATTTAACAATAGATTATTAACGCCAAACCAGTACACGATGTCAGATAGAATATCGTTCACGAACATGCATAGTTTGTTTCTTTTTCTCATTGAAAATCAGTGAAGTGTCGTCCGCAAACAATACTACCTTATGTTTTTTCTCTATAAGATTAGGAAGATCATTTATATAGAAAAGGTAGAGGAATAACGGTCTGAGAATAGACCCTTGTGGAATCTCCTGCCATTCATGTCGCCCTTCTGAATTCTATTTTTTAGATATGAAATCAGAAGATCGAGCGCAGTTCCTTTTATGCCATAGTGACATAGCTTCCTGACCAGCTTTTGAATGTTGAACACATTCAAACGCGAAAGATAAATCACAGAAGATGCCAAGTGCATACTGCGATTCCTCCCAGGCTTCAAAAATATTCTTGATAAGCTCAACATCTGCATCCGTTGTTGAACGTCCCCTAGTAAAGCCAAATTGTTTCAAATGAAGTAACTTATGAAAGTTAAAGTGAGTTTACTCAAAATGTTTACATTTGGCTTAAAATTATTTTTTCAAAAATTTACTGCTTTTTACTAAGGATCGGCAAAACTGACACAGGACATTAGTTATTCGGGTCAGAAGAGCATCCCGACTTAAATATTGGTGTAATTTTACTATGTTTCAGAAGGTCAGGAAACACGCCATGATTAATACAATTATTAAAGACTATTGCAAGATATGGTGCTATGCCATCAATTATTGAACTAAATATTTTAACTTATTTTTTTATGTCTTTTCTTTGTTTAAAAGTTTTAATTATTTCTCCAGGGCTAACAAAACTAAAATTGAAACTTTGTTGACATTCTCTAACATTTTCCAAAAGAAGACAAGCGGTGCCATTTGTCCACAATCTGATTTGAGTCGATTAACATTTTGGTCATAAACCATTAACCAATGACTAAAAGCTATTCAAACTGCATCCGTCACTCTTAGACTGGGTTGCATCATATTAGCTGTTATAGTTTAGGTTTATGTCATATCTAACATTAACATAGACTGCGGCATATGTTGTGTTCCATGGCGAAGTTAAAGTTAATGTTAAAAAGTGATATATCAAGTCAAATATTTAGCTATTTAACATAAAAAATAACTCTAACCAGTGAAAATTGGACGGTTGTGGTTAAAAGTAGTAGAAATAATGTCACTCATTTTTTGCCTAACCGGTACATGTTTGTTATTGCTAATGTCAGTTGGTGCAACCCAGTCTTATTGATGCAAATGTACAAGTGTTACGACATTGTGCAGCAAATATGGATGCGACTGCCTCGGACGAATGCTGCACTTAGTTCGAAGGTAGATCTGTAGAGCTTACTTCGATCTGTTCAGTGTGACAAAACGCGAACTTGACTTTAGCATTGGGCTGTCTTGGCTTAAGCTCAGTATAATTTCAGCTGTCAAATGACTATATCTAAGACTAATACTTCTACTGATAGTAGTCAATGGCCATTAGTAATTTAGTCTTTTGAATTTCCAGATGCGGCGGTGACGCGATGTCTGTAGCGCCGGCGGTGAAGCGCGAGCGCGACTGCGTTGGTCCAGGTTCCAGTGGAGGGGAGGGAGAGGGAGGAGCCAGCCCGGGCCGCAAAAGACGCAAACAGGCAGCTCCTGCGCGTGCACACCCAGCCCCACTAGATTTGCACACTAAAATGGCTGACATATATAAGAGTGCACTGGCTTTTGGAGAACTGACTCTTCCAACCTTCGATCCGCTTGCTGCCTTCCGTCTTCTTCCTAGACACGACCCTCCACGGATCTTCAACCCAGAAGCGTACTGCGATCTATGCTGTAAAGAGTTCTGTAATAAATACTTCCTGAAAACCCACCGAGCTAATAAACATGGCATTTATGATGGAGATCAACAACCACATCCGGGCTTACAGCCTCAGCAGCTACAAACATCACCTCCACGTCGAGCTTCTGACGAGGAATCAGGTGGTACACCTCGACGACTGTCACCCGACTCAGCTCGGCGAGCGCGCGAGGCAGCTTTCCAACCTGATGTGCTACGCAGACTTGGTGTTACAAATCCAGAAGCGTTCTGCGAAATTTGCTGTAAGGAGTACTGCAATAAATATTTTTTAAGAACTCACAGGGAGAGGAGGCACGGCGTACCACCAATGCGATCACCAGTTCCTGAACATTCACCTCTGGCTCTTACCCCACCATCTGTATCCATGATAACTACTTCTCCACACATAGAAACGCCTCCTCGTGCTTTGTCTTTACCATCTCCATTTGACACAGAAGATGCCCCAGAAGTAAAAAGAGAGCAGGATGATAGAGATTTTGAAGCAGTGTTACGAGAAAGTCAAACCAGCCCACTCAATTTAATAGTTGAAGAGAGGGGTACGGCTTCTCCGGGTTCCGCCAGCGAAGAATTACGTAAACTACAAACAATGATCTCACAACTAAACGAGCTTGCGGCTGAACGGCTATCAGAAGAACCAATGGAAGCACAGCGGCCACCTTCCAGTTCACCACCGCCTCAAGACGAGAGGCGTGGGGGAGGTGCAGGTTCTAGTTTTTGCGAAATATGCAACAAAGAATTGTGCAATAAATATTTTATGCGGACGCACATGCAGCGAATGCACGGGATATCCTTGGAGAGTGGGACTCAGTTAGGCGGAGTGACGTGTGATATTTGTCACAAGGAGTTGTGTAGCAAGTATTTTCTGCGAGTCCACAAGCACAACACACATGGTATACCGGCGCCGCCTGCTCCTGCGAATACCGCCCCAGCGGAACCTTGCCCTCTCTGCGCTCGGCGGTTCCGAGGGCCTCGCGCATTAAGGGCCCACCTGCTAGCAGAACATGCCCCACCAGCCCGACCACCTCCTCCACCGCCATTACCACCACGTCCATTAGATCTACTCACGCGAGACAAGCCTTACGCTTGCTCTTATTGTCCGTTTACCACCGATGTTCTCGCATTTTTGTTCGCACATGAGCGTGCACATGTCCAGCGTGCTAATGAGCAGCATGAAAACAACGGGGAAATGGAGCAAGAAGGAAGTGCTGAGCCAAGCGAAGGTGATGCTGAAGGAGAGATCGAGAGTGATGCGTATTCGTGCTCTAGATGCGAGTTTCGTGCGGAAGGATTTGCTGCATTAGAAGCTCATGTCAGGGCTGCTCATGGTGGTGCTGGTGCATTGTTGGCGGTGCCTCGAGCACCTAGGGCTCCGCTGACCATGCAGCCGTTCGTGTTGGAGGAGGCGGGTGGTGCCCTCAGCTTGCTGCCCGCGCTCGTGTTCCTGCCAGTGCGGCGCAGAGCCACGCGACGAGCCACCGTCACGCTCACCTTGACGCCTGCCTAGTTCATTCATTAGAGCGGCTATGGTCCTGGCGACACGTTAGCAACCCTAGTGTCTCGCCGGTGTTCAGTTAGCCGCTATGTACCCTGGAGGAATGTCAAATTCTAGCGCCATTTAACTCTTCATACTACAAATGGTTTACTAAAATTAACTTACCCTGAAATTTATTGTGTGCTAAGGGAAGTTAATAGCAGCAAATATACTTAATTTGTTTTGAAATTGTGATGTGCTTAAATTGTGATGAGTCATTCTCTCAATTAGTGGCTGCTCTTGCATCCGACATTGACTGAAAATGAGAAGTTCGTTTAATTTTCTAGCAAGTGGAAGTGCCTAAAGAATGAGACATTCCTCCAGAGTGCCACGGTCCGAGCTGCGCGCGTCCCCGGCTGTCGACTACAGCGCCGACGGGCGCGCTCGATCGCCGAACTAAACTACATTTTACGCTGTGTGCCTTCGAGCGATCGCTGAGAGATAGACGTGATCGTTCCCGAGGAGCTGCCCCGGCCGCCTGCCCGAACCACTCCGGCGGCCTTGCCCTCAAATTGTCAGAGTTTAATTCGTATAATGAGAATTATATTCACGGGTGATATATGAATGCCGCTTATGAATCGGTTTTGTTGATCTCCTCGACGTTGGGTCCGAGACGAGTTTTTGAAACGTCGATTCGATCGGGAGAAGAAATACACCCTAGGATTAGTTATTATTTAAATACGTATATTATCTGTGGGTTTGTACTCACGATAGCGTCGTAGTACTGGTGCGATGTTGATCACTGAAGACGCGTCTGTGCGTCTCGGTGCCCGACACACAACTAAAACGCCGGTGTCGCGACCTGTGTGAAATGTCACGCGACAGCGCGCGTAAACTGACAGTACAAATAAGGTGCCACGCGTACTGCGACAACCACGCTACCTCATAGTTTAAGCTGTTATTGTATAAATATATTTTGGAGTTACATTACACTATATAGTACAAAGTATTGTGCGTTACCGCGGACGGAGGCCGCATTTAGCTATATAATTGTTGTATGGAGTGACTAAAGCACAAAAATACGTACTATTGGGCAGTGATCAACATTAAACGTAATTAATTATAGTTAGCTACGTGGTGGAGCTCGGTCTGTTACTTTGTTACATCTACATTACGGGTCATTGTTTTTGGGACGCGAGAGCTCAGCTCCGTCTGTTCCTTTCGTTGGCCGAGATCCACAATTTAATTTCTATTGTAATTTATTGTGTAATGTGTTATTGCAAACTTCTATGGTGTCTTTTCTATTTAACAATAAGTAATAATTCTTATAGATACGATACCCTTCGTGACCAAAAATGGTAGTCATCACTTTTTCTTTTCTTATCTACATAAATCTTTACTACCAATAATTGAAAATTAAACTATATAATGATGATTTTTTTTTCAATTTAATTGAAAGCAAAGGTAAGGCAAATATATACAGTATTTTCTCGTCCTTTTGTTTGGCAATCACTAATAGTAGAACCTAATACATAATTATTTGAATAGATAGAAAAGATACCAGCGTCGTATTGTTCAGAAAATATATTTTAAAGAAATAACTTTGGAAACAGGATTATTTATTAATTTAGTAGGTCATTGTGAAGAATAGCTTGTACAAACCATGCAGCTTCTAAAAAAAGTTCCTATGTATGTACGTAAGATGTAATTATTTAGTTAACTAGAGGAGTCGAGCGGGATTCGAGTCCGGGCAGGGAAACTTCGATGTATTCGGAGTTCAATCGAAGCAAATAAATAAACACTGGATACTTTACAATAATTATTCTAATGAACAAAATAGTTTTCAGCCTTGTAATATATTAAGAACACGTATGTACTAATTATTCTAAGCACACGTTAAACACATCATAAAATAAAAGCTTCTTAATACGTAGTATAGTCGCAAAACACAAACATTTACGGTTGTTGACCTCGACGCCATTACATCCATATGCCCCATGCCACAGAATAAAGAGAAGTACTTAATACAGAAGTTTCACTCAATTACAAATTGTTAAAGACAGCTGCTATAGATACCAGCTAATAAGATTTAAATCTTACTCAGTTCGAAGATGCGTTAGATTCATAACACATTAATTAATCATTTATACGCACGCTTGGATTCTTTTTCTGTGCCAGCTACGACTACTATTATACAGAGCTGGGGCGATTTTGACGCTAGTTACTTACTTTACTGTAAGGTCGAGAAACAATCTCACAAGGCCAAAATTACAGTAGAAATAATTAAGAAATATGGAGGTGTCACGTTGTTTTGTTTATCTATTCTTTTTTATGCTTTTCCGTCTTTGAGAGGACTTTTACTACGAATCAAATAAACAAAGAAAGATAATATGTAACTGTACTGGAATAAAAGAGACACGTGCGGTGTGATGAGTGATTGACAACCAAATAAACAGGGTGTTATCGTTAAGTCTGACCCGGTGATTACTCTGTAACTATTACAGATATCAAAAACTTTATATCGAAAGTGCGTTGCATATTCAGTAAAATGACATCAATCCAATATATAAAATTCTCGTGTCACGGTGTGCGGGACCGAACACCTCCGAAACGGTTTGACCGATTCTCATGAAATTTTGAGTGCATATTGGGTATGTTAAGGGTGGTTGATTTTTTTTTTTTTAATTTTTTTGACATTTTTTTTAAATTAGTTTGATTATGAGTCAGCATTAAAAATACATACAACTTCAAATTTTCACCCATCTACGATCAACAGTTACTTTTGTATCGCGATTTTAATATCGGCAATGCAACATTTGCTGGGTCAGCTAGTAACTTTATAAAAATCAAACTAGAAGTATCCAAAGTTTTGTTATTGAACTCTAAATTCCTAAAGTTATTAATGTCATTTTCATTTTCGATATCAGTTTAAAGTTTTTTTGAAATCTGTAATAGATATGGAATAATCACCTGGTCACACTTAACTATTGCACCTTGAATAATCCGCGCGCTAGTTGGTACTTTTCGTGTAAGTACCTAAAGTGCTGCGAAATACACCTGCCTGTGTAAGCAAGACAGCAATGTGTATGAAATGTACGTATGCAATGAGACAGATTACATCACGCTGAACCCGGGTAAATATGAGTAACATCAAAAAGTAGTTAAAGATACTATCCATAGATGGCGCTTTTAAGGAAAAATAAGATTTTTTGATTAGGTACATCAACATTAAGTTTGTGCTGCTAATTTGATGGAAAGCATAATTGAGAAATGATTTTGTGATTTAAAATTAAATACTTGTACCACTATTTAAATATATTCCGATGCTATTGCGGAGGTTGACAAACCAATATGACCAATATCTATTATATATTAAATTATTAACTGAAGGTTATCAATTGTTAATATTTCTCACAATGCAAGGATACGTTTTCTTACTAAGCTTTAAGACTACTACTGACAGGCCAGCTTTATTACTTTAGTGTGCATGACAGCTACGTCTTACAACCGGGATTTGTATGTTACTTTGTTTTAGTGTGTGTGCGTTTGCTGAAAATGGAGGTTAACAGTTCGCCACTAAGTATTTTTTTTTTCGCCGTGTTCACAGCTGTCACAGTATATCTAGACGTACTCCGGATAAATGTTCCTAAATAAGTTCCTTTAAACGTGTTCCTTAGTACCTTCCAAATATAATAGTCTTCCTGAAATAACTAACCCTGGACCGGAGTCGAATGTCGCTCGTGCGTTACAACAAATTATATTAATAACGTTTTAAATATTTAAAAAAAAATAAAAAAATTGTATGAGTGGTCTTGATCTCGAAGACTATTGAAATTCCGTTGTTGAGGCGTACGTTTTAGTACCATATTTAGAGGAAAACGTGATTTTTTACTGTTTAGGAATTTTGATAGTCCTAGAGATCGGTGTATGTAGTAAATTTGTGGTGTTTCGATACGCCTTGTACCCAGTGTGATGACCAAAACCATAGATTTAACATAAAGTACAAAAAACCTGTGTTACAACGGAGTTCGAGATGGCAGTACAAATTAATTATAAGTCTAGTACAGGAGGTACGATTACAAATTTTAGTGTGTATTGTAGTTTCACGTGGGTACAATGCTTAAAACAGTTAACGGTCGCACTTTAAAAATAGAACAATATGTTATTGCGATATAATTTTATGTAACATCAAACTGTTTTCTAAATCAAAAGATCTCTTTTTAGTTGTAATTATATTAAGTTATGGTCAAAGTTGAGTTCAAGAGTTAAAGATTATTAAGAGAATTCAATTTTGACGATTCGTGAAATTATTCCTTGTATTTTATTTATTCAATCTAGTCTTTAGTTTTAATTTTCGTGCGACTGTACAGATGTGGTATTTTTTCGAATTATATAAAGTCAGTGTTATTTCTAGTCAAATTATTTTATATATTTTACGTTTTATTAATATGAATATCAGAAAATCAGTCTCGAATTACGTGTCGAGTTAACAAAGCTGGATAAAATGTCCTTTGAATCAGTTATTATGCAAGACTTTAATCTAACATAACCTAGATTTTTCTAATGTATTGGTAGCTAATGCTGTTACAGAATACTGTCATCAATACCTTATTATTACTGTCATTGTATTATTGAGAAACAAAAGCAGGAGACACGAATAAAAAACAGTCCTCACCTGCAGTCTGTAGGAGAGAAGAAGGATAACAGAGCAATAAAAAATAAAATAATAATAAAATAAATAAATAAAAAACCCTAAGAGTGTAACCTATTAAAACTTTGAATAAAAACTTGTTTGTATTCCATTAAGTAAAGCTTCTGTGAAAGCTTCAGGTCATCTTCCTTTGTACATAACACCAAATATATACTTAATAGGTTGCTTGACACGGTGATGCATATAAAAAATAACTTACATGGAGATATGAAACCGAAAAGATTTTTTTCGATAATAGTAAAAATGTGAAGGATTATTGTTTTTTAAAATATTTTAGAAATTCCAACATTGTTTGTGTTATTCACCTTAACTAATTATATTTCAACTTAAGTTAACTTAAGCTCAAGGGGGATAAGTAACTACATTTTTTTCCTGATTCCTAAGAATTATGATGCTTAGTAAAACTTAGAGAGCTTGGTTAAAGTGATACCTTAAACAATTTAATCTTCGTTTATTTTTCGGTTAAGCTAAATCGTCAAAACTTAAATTTAGGCATACTCAGTTACATTTGAAAATCTCGTTAACAATGAGAAGTTGTTTTGATTTCTGATATTCATATTAGTAAAGTCAAAGAGAATTATATAAAGGCTTTAGGAGAAAGCCTACAAGTAATGAATATGGTGTGTAACTATTGCTTATTGTATTATAAAAGTTAAAAATTGCTAAAATAATTAGTTAAAACTAATATTTAAACTATTCTCATAGAAAAAAAGCGATATTGTCGAAGAACTAAAACATCGCAGTATCCCCGGCTGGACTAAACTTGAAGATTAAAAATTACATCCAAAACAGGCCAGCCGTATTTAAGTCCTTAGGCAGTACACAGACATACATCGATTATTATAATATATAAATGGCACAGGGCATAAGGGCTAGTGCTGACACACGTTAATTGCGGATATTTCAGTTGTTTTTGTCGATAGACGTGGGAAATATAAGTGAGGGACAGAACAAAATGACGTTTCGTGCTATCTTGCCAGAGTAAAAAAGTTGAGTTATCTGGTATTACTCTTTAACTGAACTTACCCTTATGTACCTTATATATAAATATAATACAGTCTTATATCTAATTAATGAACTTCGGACAGCTACTTTAAGCTTGGATTTCACTTACTTCTAGCTGCTTAGAGATATTTTGGGGAAAAAATTAGTTCGCAGTGCATCCCTTACCTTAGACTATGTTGGTATGTCCATACTATGTTTTATTAAGACCGTTTGGACAGTTTAGCCGTGAAGGAGTGACAGATAGACAGATTACTTTCATATTTATTACGTTAACTGTATAACAGCAGTAAAAAAGTTTAATGTTTCAAACAGTTTTCCAGTTCGATCGATATGATAAAGCTACGGGGTATTTTTTTCTCGTAATCTTGAAAATCTATGAGCGTAGTAAAATTGTTTTTTAAATTAAAATAGAGCCTTCATTCAATTGTTCCTTTTTAAAACTCAATTGTATTCGTGGCATGGTTCGGTAGGAGTATTGGTCCTTTTTTGTAGCCAATTTTTTTGAAGAAACAATATAATATACATATTTGGAGTTTGAAGTTGCCACATGCCTTATAAGGTGTTATAAATATTTATTTAGTTTTTTAATAAG